>NC_090268.1:51448627-51666127 GCF_040414725.1 Anabrus simplex
AGATTTCAAATCATTCTGCCTGTTGAATAGTCAAGACAAGCATTGCTGTAAAGTTGTCGCAAAAGGAAGAGAAACATTTTTACACTGAAAAATTGTCGCACGTAATATTGCGAATAGAAAATAGAGAAATGGCCTGCCTTGCCTACTGCCAGTCAAAATCTAGCAGGGGAATTTTCACTATAATATCAATCCCACTTACCAGTCACAATTTTGGATAGTTTTCATCATAATGGCAAGCTCACTTGCCTACTGCAGTTCACAATGGAGTTGGGAAGTTTAATTATATTGGGCCCACATGCCTACTGTCGGTCCCAATCGATTTTGAGGAGTTTTCATCATACTGGCAGGGCCTGCCTTCTCTACTGCCGGTATAAATCAAGTTGGAGAGTTTTCATCACAATGTCAAGCCCAATTGCCTACTGCCGGTCACCATCGAATTGGGGAGTGTTCATCATAATGGCGGAGTCTGCGTTGCCTACTGCCGGTCACAATCGAGTTGGGGAGTTTTCATCTTAAAGGCAGGGTCTGCCTTGGCTACTACCAGTCACAATCGAGTTGGGAGTTTTCATCGTAAGGGAAGGCCAACTTGCCTACGGCCGGTCACATCGAGTTGAGAGTTTTCATTATAAAGTGAAGGTCACTTGCCTATTGCCTGTCACAGTCGAGTTGGGGAATTTTCATTATAATGTAAGGCTCACTTGCCCGCCGCCAGTCACAATCGTGTTGGGGAGTTTTCATTATAAAGTGAAGGTCACTTGCCTATTGCCTGTCACAGTCGAGTTGGGGAATTTTCATTATAATGTAAGGCTCACTTGCCCGCCGCCAGTCACAATCGTGTTGGGGAGTTTTCAATATAATATCAAGCCAATTTGCCTGTTGCTGGTCACTATAGAGTTGGGGAGTTGTCACGGTATTTTCGAGCATCGCGAAGTAATTCGGTAAAACACACTCAAGGATTTCTACAATCTGGAAGGACAGAGAGGACAACTCATTTATTAGCCAAGACCGTGTGCGACATTATTGATCAATTTACATTATTGCTACTTCCTCACATATTATTTTATACTTTGTTGACTAATTATTGTTGTACATTCTGTGTAAACACCAGAAGAAAAAATCGTCTCAGTCCCACTCCACAAATAGTGTATTGCAAATACAGCACTTATTTCAACTGCGTATTTTTAAGGTTTACATTTATTCTGTTAATTAACCATGTGAGTGTGATGCCTGCAATTTACAGATGGGACATTTTCAGCAATTTAAAAAAGATCGATTTGTACAACTATGGCCAATTAAGACCATTAATTGACGGTCCGTTCCGAGTCGTTATAAACAGTTTCAACTGTAAATAATCCGCTCTTGGATAAAGGTTACGACTTTACAGCAAAATTACTCGTTTATTTTAAACGGAATGTAAGATTAACCGCTCAAGCCGGGTTCAACGTGTACGCGTACGGACCTACAAAACATAAGCCAGGAACGGTTTCACGTATACCTGTACGGACCAGGCTACTGATAATTAAGATGTACATCTGCGTGCCATCTGCTGGTTGTCAACGTGAACTTCTAGCACGGCACGCAGCACAGGATATCATTCTATGCAAGGCGAGCATCTACCGTAATGCGGTTTCATCAACGTCGATCAGCGTAAACAACATGGCAGCGTCCTCGCATGGTTTGTATTTAGTGCAACTCACGAACGCATATTAGGAGAAAGTAATGATGAGAATGATCCAAGTGATAATGAAGGTTTAGTGATGACGATTATGCAGTGCAGGAAATACAATTTCGCACCTTGGAACTGAATTGTAAGTTCAAGTATTAAGGTAAGATATGACAACACCCGTCTGCCATAATCTCGGAAACCACAGATCAGGGAGAGGGTATTGTTTATTGCGACATTTTCTGATTTTTGATACATGCAGTATACAAAAGTTGATATCCTTTAGTATAAATATAAAACACAAAAAGTCATAAATACAGCAGTGCCCGAAAAATATCATAACTTAAACCAATTTTAACACACAAATGATTTAGGAACTGTACAGAGAAAGAACTGTGGTGTAGTGGTTAGTGTGATTAGCTGCCACCCCCGGAGGTCCGGGTCCGATTTCCGGCTCTGCCACGAAATTTGAAAAGTAGTACGATGGCTAGAACGGGGTCCACTCAGCCTCGGGAGGTCAACTGAGTAGAGGGGAGTTCGATTCCCTCCTCAGCCATCCTGGAAGTTGTTTTCCGTGGTTTCCCACTTCTCCTCCAAGCAAATGCCGTGATGGTACGTAACTTAAGGCCATGGCCGCTTCCTTCCCTCTTCCTTGTCTATCCCTTCCAAACTTTCCATCCCCCACAAGGCCCCTGTTCAGCATAGCAGGTGAGGCCGCCTGGGCGAGGTACTGGTCATCCCCCCAGTTGTATCCCCCGACCTAGAGTCTGAAGCTCCAGGACACTGCCCTTGAGGTGGTAGAGGTGGGATCCCTAGCTGAGTCCGAGGAAAAACCAGCCCTGGAGGGTAAACAGATTACGAACGAACAGAGAAAGAATAGCCTGGAATAAATGTTAGAAACACTATATTATTAACATGAACTTTAAGAAGCAAAACATAAACAGATGGAGGGTGATTGGGGATTTAAATGAGACTATGGAGTGGGTATGTGGGAAACTGGGAGTGAAATTTCTAGATCCAAATGGGTGGGTAGGAGATAGGGACCTGCGCTCAGATGGCCTTCATTTAAACCGCAGTGGTACGTATAAGTTAGAAAATTTGTTTGGAAGGGTAATAGGGAGGTACATTCAGGGAAACGGGATGGCCTAGGGAGCGGTGATAAGGGAACAGGGAACTGGAAATCAAGTAGGGATGACATAAAATTCTTAGTGTTGAAGTGTAGAAGTATTGTAAGGAAAGGAATAGAATTAGGTAATTTAATAGATATATATTTACCAGATATTGTAAGAGGAATTGAATCATGGCTGAGAAATGATATAATGGATGCAGAAATTTTCTCACGGCAATGGAGTGTGTATCGTAGAGATAGGATAGGAAGGGTGGGAGGGGGAGTGTTTATTCTTGTGGAAGAAGAATTTGTAAGCTACGAAAAAGTTAATGATGAGACACATGAAATTCTAGGTGTAAGGCTCATTTCTAAAGATAATAGGCAACTTGATATATTTGGAGTGTACAGATCGGGAAAGGGTAGCACTGACGCGGATTCAGAATTGTTTGATAGAATAGTCAGGTATGTGGGAAACGACATGAAAGAAATGTGATTGTAGCGGGAGATCTGAATTTGCCAGATGTCAATTGGGAAGGAAATGCGAACGACAGGAAGCATGACCAACAAATGGCAAATAAGTTAATATGGGAAGGACAGCTGATTCAGAAAGTGATGGAACCAACCAGAGGGAAAAATATCCTGGATGTCGTGCTGATAAAACCAGATGAGCTCTATAGGGAAACTGAAGTAATAGATGGTATTAGTGATCATGAAACTGTTTTTGTGGTAGTTAAAAATAAATGTGATAGAAAGGAAGGTCTTAAAAGTAGGACTGTTAGGCAGTACCATATGGCTGATAAAGCAGGCATGAGGCAGTTTCTAAAAAGTAACTATGATCGGTGGAAAACGGTAAATAAAAATGTAAACAGACTCTGGGATGGGTTTAAAGGAATTGTTGAGGAATGCGAAAACAGGTTTGTACCATTAAGGGTGGTAAGGAATGGTAAAGATCCACCTTATTATAATAGAGAAATAAAGAGACTAAGAAGGAGGTGCAGACTGGAAAGAAATAGATTTAGAAATGGCTGTGGAAGTAAGGAGAAATTGAAGGAACTTACTAAAAAATTGAATCTAGCCAAGAAGGCAGCTAAGGATAACATGATGGCAAGCATAATTGGCAGTCATACGAATTTTAGTGAAAAATGGAAGGGTATGTATAGCTATTTTAAGGCAGAAACAGGTTCCAAGAATGACATTCCAGGAATAATTAATGAACAAGGGGAGTGTGTATGTGAGGATCTTCAAAAGGCAGAAGTATTCAGTCAGCAGTATGTAAAGATTGTTGGTTACAAGGATAATGTCGAGATAGAGGAGGAGACTAAGGCCAAAGAAGTAATAAAATTTGCATATGATAACAATGACATTTACAATAAGATACAAAAGTTGAAAACTAGAAAAGCGTCTGGAATTGATCAGATTTCTGGGGATATACTAAAGACAATGGGTTGGGATATAGTACCATATCTGAAGTACTTATTTGATTATTGTTTGGTCGGAGGAGCTATACCGGATGAATGGAGAGTTGCTATAGTAGCCCCTGTGTATAAAGAAAAGGGTGATAGACATAAAGCTGAAAATTACAGGCCAGTAAGTTTGACATACATTGTATGTAAGCTTTGGGAAGGCATTCCTTCTGATTATATTACACATGTTTGTGAAATTAATAACTGGTTCGATAGAAGGCAATTCGGTTTTAGGAAAGGTTATTCCACTGAAGCTCAACTTGTAGGTTTCCAGCAAGATATAGCAGATATCTTGGATTTTGGAGGTCAAATGGACTGTATCGCGATTGACCTGTCTAAAGCATTTGATAGGGTGGATCATGGGAGACTACTGGCAAATTGAGTGCAATTGGACTAGACAAAAGAGTGACTGAATGGGTTGCTATATTTCTAGAAAATAGATCTCAGAGAATTAGAGTAGGTGAAGCTTTATCTGACCCTGTAATAATTAAGAGGGGAATTCCTCAAGGCAGTATTATCGGACCTTTATGTTTTCTTATATATATATAAATGATATGAGTAAAGGAGTGGAATCGGAGGTAAGGCTTTTTGCAGATGATGTTATTCACTATAGAGTGATAAATAAGTTACAACATTGTGAGCAACTGCAACGTGACCTCGAAAATGTTGTGAGATGGACAGCAGGCAATGGTATGTTGATAAACGGGGTTAAAAGTCAGGTTGTGAGTTTCACAAATAGGAAAAGTCCCCTCAGTTTTAATTACTGCGTTGATGGGGTGAAATTTCCTTTTGGGGATCATTGTAAGTATCTAGGTGTTAATATAAGGAAAGATTTTCATTGGGGTAATCACATAAATGGGATTGTAAATAAAGGGTACATATCTCTGCACATGGTTATGAGGGTGTTTAGGGGTTGTAGTAAGGATGTAAAGGAGAGTGCATATAAGTCTCTGATAAGACCATAACTAGAGTATGGTTCCAGTGTATGGGACCTCACCAGGATTACCTGATTCAAGAACTGGAAAAAATCCAAAGAAAAGCAGCTCGATTTGTTCTGGGTGATTTCCGATAAAAGAGTAGCGTTACAAAAATGTTGCAATATTTGGGTTGGGAAGAACTGAGGGAAAGAAGAAGAGCTGCTCGACTAAGTGGTATGTTCCGAGCTGTCAGCGGAGAGATGGCGTGGAATGACATTAGTAGACGAATAAGTTTGAATGGCGTTTATAAAAGTAGGAAAGATCACAATATGAAGATAAAGTTGGAATTCAAGAGGACAAACTGGGGCAAATATTCATTTATAGGAAGGGGAGTTAGGGATTGGAATAACTTACCAAGGGAGATGTTCAATAAATTTCCAATTTCTTTGAAATCATTTAGGAAAAGGCTAGGAAAGCAACAGATAGGGAATCTGCCACCTGGGCGACTGCCCTAAATGCAGATCAGTATTGATTGATTGATTGATTGATTGATTGATTGATTGATTGATTGATTGATTGATTGATTGATTGATTGATTGATTGATTGATTGATTGATTGATTGATTGATTGATTGATTGATTGATTGATTGATTGATTGATTGAAAATACGAGACTTTCTGGGCATGCTATAGAGGTCCATCAGATACTCCGGAAACGTGACTCCTCAAAGTGACCACAGTAGTCATCTTCACTCCATGCACACCACGTCCAACATATTCAATGAATATTATCTTTTCATAACATGCAATTTAAATATGCCACATACCTAATAGCTCTAGACTATTAAATGACTACGATCACTTAAAATGCCTTTAAAACATTTGTTTGAAATATTAATTCAACTCCCCTCCCGAGGCTTATTCTCTTACTAGCTGATGTACCCGTGCTTCGCTACGGGATTCTCAGAAATACTGTCATTGTGGTTTTCTAACTGAAGTCAACATAGGTAATTACAGAAACGTCAGTAGGAATGTAACGATTAAAAGCGATATTGTCATATAGTCAAATGAAAAACCGCACATTTTCTCACCATTAACGAACAGTACTACGGTAATACAGATGTTGATTCCCATAGGGAATCTGAAATATTTGTTCCGAATGAGTAAATTTATAATACCAATATAAATGGTCCGTTATTGGAACATTATAAATTTTCCAGCTAACTCATTCTTGGTTGCCAGCGTTTCACCCCCATGTGCTAGCCTGGGCTCATCAGTTGGTACCAATGAGTTAGCTGGAACATTTATAATGTCCAGTAACGGACCATTTATATTGGCAGTACTACGGTGCCGATCTGACAGTCCAAAGTCCCAGTGCTGGAATAACCAGGTCGCAGATAGCCGTGAACACTCCTCTGCCATTATCTATGTAAGTGTGCACACTGCTCATTCCAATCAGTGCCACAGAGTAGGGATTGAATAGCTCGAATACTATGATGAACCAGTGTGTTACGAACCAATAGTATCAGAAAATGTATGAAGCAGAGGAATGGCATGCTAAAGCTACTTCCCGCCAATATTCAGGCAGGCTGTTATACACGGTACGACTGGGCGAGTTGGCCGAGTGGTTAGGGGTGCGCAGCTGTGCGCTTGTATCTGGGAGATAGTGGGTTCGAACCCTACTGTCGGCAGTCCTAAACATGGATTTCCGTGGTTTCCATTTTCACACCAGGAAAATGAAACGGCTGTACCTTATTTAAGACCACATCACAACAAACAATGGTCAATTAATGTTATTGTTGATCAATTTTATGAGCTTTCTATATTGTAGGCCTTCACACTTAGTTTTCTTTCGACTCTGTGATATTAGGGCGTATTATTAAAATATTTATAGCGTAGGCTGTAGTTTCTTATTCCCCGACTTCGCATACTGATTTTCATTAAATTCTGTTCGCCCATTTTCTCGTGACTCGGCGCTGATATGGACTTAAGCAACGAAAATCCAAATTCATGAATATCTCTGTTATCATAGTCGGTACGGAAAAAATGTACAAGACATGAATGATCGAAAATTTAATACTGCATGACTTTAATTATGTACTATTTATCGACAGGACCACTAATAACATAAATATTTAAGAATTGCATGATAGGCCCTCCCCTAAACTACCATTTTTTTCAGCGTGAATAAAATTATTTATGACCTAGATTGTAGCGACTTATTCCCCGACTTCGAATACCGATTTTCGTTCAATTCTCTTTAGCCGTTTTCTAGTGATGCGTGTACAGACAGACAGACAGACAGACAGACAGACAGACAGACAGACAGACAGACAGACAGACAGACAGACAGACAGACAGACAGACAGACAGACAGACAGACAGACAGAAATTACGGAAAATTAAAAAGTGCATTTCCTTGTTACTATGGACACAACTGATGCAGAAATATCATTCTTTTTGAATTTTGAGCAATGTACAGACAAAACTCTTACTTAATATATATTGTTTAAAGCAATCTTTCCTTCTTCCTCTTCTGCTGAATTGCTTTGTCCAGGCCTCTTCAATCAGAACGACCTTTCCTATTTTTCAGTAGTCTCCTACTTTATGTACTGGAATGCATCATCCGCCACTGCGCCATTTCGAAGGTCTCCATCTCTGCCGAATCTGCTGTTAACACGCGGTTACTTACGGCTTTCACCTTCGTAGTACATTGCTTGTTTTTGGCTTGTTAAAACACCTACATTTTTGAAACACCATATACCTCCAAAACAGATTGTTAGGAAAGGGAGGTGTGAGTTATTTCCATTATCATTAAAAACTAAGATCCTCAATCCATTATTTGGCGCGACAGTGCATGTTTGGTGAGCGGTCCACTCAGTAGCGATATGAAATGATGAAGTGGCGTATGGCTTTCAGTGCCGGGAGTGTCGGAGGACATGTTCAGATCGCCAGGTGCACGTCTTTTGATTTGACAGGTGGTGGTGGTGATTATTGTTTTAAGAGGAAGTACAACTAGGCAACCATCCTCTCTATAACACTATTCAGAGGAAAAAATGGAAGGGGTCCGACACTTCGAAAAATGAAGATATCGGTCAAAGTAAGACAATGGCCACGAAGGGCGTGAAAATGAAAGACTCCCTAGCCCTCGCAAACCTAATCGGAAAAGAACAAGAGTTGACCAAGAGAGGTCGCATAGGATAGATGAAAGTGAGGAGCCTGGCACAAGTAAGTGGAAGCAATGCCAGGACTCAGCTAAGGGCCCCGTGGTCGCAACCCACGCTCCAAAGTTCAGAGCCACTGAGGCCCCTTTTAGTCGCCTCTTACGACAGGCAGGGGATACCGTGGGTGTTATTCTACCGCCCCCACCCACTGGGGGATTTTGATTTGACACCCGTCGGTGACCTGCGCGTCGTGATGAGGATGAAATGATTATTTAGACTGCACATACACCCAGCCTCCGTGCCAGCGAAATTAACCATTGATGGTTAAAATGCCGGACGCTGCCGGGTATCGAACCCAGGACCCCTGTGACCAAAGGCCAGCACGCTAACCATTTAGTCATGGAGCCGGACGCTCAGTAACATTGCTACCCTAATTTCGTTCATTGTCTTACAATTGTGTTTAATGTGAAATGTTTATATTGTGACTGTTAGAGGATTTATACAAGTTAAAATGGCATCCACTGATAAGATACTTTCGGGTGAAACGATGGAGGAAGTGGACTTGAACACCGAAAATAATAGTAATGAAACAGATGAAGTTTACGAAAGTGATCATAACTCTGAAACACAGTGTCTGCAAGTTCTGAGGAAGTAGAAGGAACTTTCGTTGATGAAGACTGTATTCCATGCGTTTTGGGGAAGAATGGAATTACCAAGCTACAAATATTCGAAGCCGGAAATGAAATTTGCAAATGATTCAGGAAAGATGCGGAAAGCAACAAAAGTGGTCACTGTTTGAAAAATGTTTGTTTTCTGTTATGTTGGATTATATGTTCGCATTATTTACTTCATTAATCTGCTTAGCCTCCAGGGTCGGTTTTCCCTCGGACTCAGCGAGGGATCCCACCTCTACCGCCTCAAGGGCAGTGTCCTATAGCTTCAGATTCTGGTCGTTGGGTACAACTGGGGAGGATGACCAGTAACTCTTCTGCTCTGCTGAACAGGGTTCTTGCGGGGGGATCGGAAGATTGGAAGAGATAGACAAGGAAAAGGAAAGGAAGCGGCCATGGCCTTAAGTTAGGTACCATCCCGACACTTGCCTGGAGGAGAAGTGGGAAACCACGGAAAACCACTTCCAGGATGGCTGAGGTGCGAATCGAATCCACCTCTACTCAGTTGACCTCCCGAGGCTGAGTGGACCCCGTTCCAGCCCTCGTACCACTTTTTAAAATTTTGTGGTAGAGTCGGGAATCGAATCCGGGACTCCGGGGGGTGACAGCTAATCACACTAACCACTACACCACAAAGGCGGTCTGCATACTCCTCCTACCTCAAATTTCTTTATATTTAAGTATTCGTATTCCTAACTAACTAACTAACTAACTAACTAACTAACTAGCTAGCTAACCCCATGGCAGTACAGCTCTGAAGGGCCTTGACCTACCAAGTGACCGCTTCTCAGCGCGAAGGCCTGCAGATTACGAGGTGTCGTGTGATCAGCACGACGAAACCTCTGGGCCGTTATTCTAGGCTTTCTAGTTCGGAGCCGCTATCTCACCGTAAGACAGCTCCTCAATTCTAATCAAGCAGACTGTGTGAACCTTGAATTAGCCCTCAGATCCGGCTGAAAATCCCTGATCTGGACGGGAATCGAACCCGAGGCCTCCGCGTAAGACGCAGGCATGCTACTCCTACACCACGGGGCCTGACCCGGTATTTGCAAGGAAGTGGAAAAGGGAAGACCGTAGAAAACCATTTTCAAGAAAGCCGGCGTTGGGGCTCGAACCCACGCGTCTCCCGAATACAGAGCTTGCCTCCATAGCCGGCCATTCCACTCGCGCGTGTTCCTAAATAACTATCTCAAATGGGCGTATTAATAATACTTCGTCCTTATATGGGCACATTATGGCCTTTAAACCTAAAGATGGGCGCTGCGCTCGCTAGCGACTAACGACGCACTTAAATTAGCGAGTAATGCTGGGATAAGGACTGCCCAGTAACCTTGGCAAGGGTACTCTTACAAGGTGCTACCAGCAGAGATAGGTGGACTAATGTTTTTAAGAGAGGTATTGTCCCCCGGTAACTCTCCCTTTGTCTTGGCTTGTGACAGGCAGTGCTTGGCCTCAAATACAGTATACTGGGGCCAGGTTGGCGGGTTTACCCTGTAGAGTAATAAGATTAATTATAAAAACTCTTAATACTATATACTAGAGGATTCATGATTCTCTATAAATAGGTCAGATAACTCGTCTTGATATGTCTGTCATAGTCATATGGTTTTGCCGCCATTTTCAATGATTCTATGAACATTTAAAGTACAAAAAGCGCGTTATGGTTTGCCGCAGTTCGTAGTCTATTCCGACGTCATCATGCTGTCTGTTTGGTAAAAATCTATCCACATATTTGCTATTTTTTTATCCTGCAATCATTGCTACGATGCTTGGTATTGTATCGTAGAAGGCAATGACATTTTTAATCTTCACAGGTTAGTCTTGAAGGAGCGTTTTTGCCAGGTAGGGAATTTTTTTAAGATACATGGCCTTCAATCTTTCTAGTGTAGCTACGTTATCCTTCCATAAATGTTCCCAGATATTGTCCAAAGCGTACGTCACGACGGGGTCTGTTTGTACGTAGAATGTTTTCTCTTAGCGGCTTGTAAGTTATTACGAACGCTCTGTCATCTGTTAAATATATCTTGAAGCTGGGAAAGGTAAGAGAATCAAAGAGTATCTAGCACGGAATAGTATACTTCCGCGATCAGAGGAAGTAGGCCTATATACTGCTTGTCGTGTAGTAACCTAACGTGGCTGCATGCAATGACATTATCAAAGATGACAATCATATAAATAAGAACCTAAAAAGCAACCCGCTAAGCAGAGAATGAATTGCGGGTGAGGGTAAGCCTTCGCCTGCAATTATTGGAGTAGTCATTTAATGATTACTCAAAGTCGGCTTAATTTAGAGGCCCATCAGTGTCATGATTCACCGGCAGGTAATTCCGGAGAGAACAAAACAAAAATCAAGCAAATCGTTCCAGTAGAACGGACGGACAGAATTGCCGAAGCTGTTTATAGTAAACTCTTTTAATATATGGAAGATTGCTTACGAGCTACTACTAAATAGGTGAAAGTTCTGTTAATTGGTGAGTTTAATGCGGATGTGTGAGTAACTGATGGGAAGCGTCTGATATACATGAAACAATAAGTAACTTAACAGTTTTAAATGCTTGTTGGTGTAATGGTAAAAGTTTGAAGCATTTTAAACGGAGTGAAACTTCATTACTCTTGGGACTATTCTGATAATACGCTCCTTCCCTTATTCATAAAAGAGGTTAATATCAAACTAAGTCACTTATGCAGCCTTTTTTGTAGACTAATACATTTTCATTACTTTCCGAGTGGTAATGTTGGAATAACAGGCAATGACAGCTTATTATACAGTAGAAATCAAATGAGTAAGTGGTGGCTTACCTGCTTGTTTCCAGTGTTACGACACTCGGGTCCTATATCATGTGAAATCACAGTGCTTTTTGATCGGAGCAAATTTGATTATGGTTGCAGTGATTATTCCTTTTAAGGGGAATAAAACGTAAAAATATCATGCCATCATGATCCAGAAATAACCAAACATCCCTGCAGGTGGGTGTGGTAGAATTCATCCACGGTATCCCCTACCTGTCGTAAGTGGTGACTGAAAGGGGAATCCCATCGGGCTGTCAATTAGGTAGTGCAGGTTGGAAAGCTCGGGCCCTTAGCTGAGTCTGGCATGGCTTCCACCAACGTGTTCCAGGCTGCCCATTTTTCAAATGGTCTTTGTCACTATGAGATAATAATACAAGGTGAATCTTCTAATGCACATACATTTCAAAACGTATTCCATGTTAAATTTTAGATCGATTTCACGCAACGTAACTTAGTAGAAATACTAATACAGTAGCTTACGAAAGCTACAAGCAAAACCCCGGGAAATTTAGACTACGATTTATATTTATAGGAAACTACCTGATGTACCAGTGCTTCGTTACGGAATTCTACATTTTATACAGAATTCTAGGTTAGGTAGTGTACACGTTGTGAGCAAGATTGTATTAAATTTCATAGCTCTTAACATTATCCTAGAAACGCGACGAGGATATCACCAAACGTCTTTTCTTATATGAAAACTGGGCTAGGGAATTTTCATTGTAATGGTAGGCCCGCTTGCCTACCATCAGTCACAATCAGTCTTGGGAGTTTTCATTATAATGGCAGAAGCTTACACTCCACCTGCCGTTTTACATCCTCATAAAGATTGCCTTACTGGTTTTCACAAATGAAATGAAAATAGGTCATTACAATGACGTCAGTAGGAATGGCACCATTAAGAACGATAAAATACTCGATCAAAGTAAAAACCACACATTTTCTCACTTTTAACGAAGCGTACTATGCTGTCGATCTAACAGTCCAAAGCTCCAGAGCTGGAATGATCAAGCCGCAAACAGCCGTTTCCGCCAGTTACACCATTTTTCGGGGAAAAGCAAGGGCCACGAAAGGCATGAAAATGAAAAACTTCCTAGGCTATAATAAAATCGAGGTCGGAAAACAACAAGAGCTGACCAAGAGAAGTCGGTCAAGATAGATTAAAGTGAGGAGCCTGGCAGAAGAAGTAAGTGGAAGCCATGCTGAGGCTCAGCGAAGGGCCCCGTGGTCGCCAACCCATGCTCCCAAGTTGAGAACCCCTGCGGCCACTTTTAGTCGTCTTTTACGACAGGCAGGGGATACCGTGGGTGTATTGTCTATATGCGTCCCCCACCCACAGGGGGCTCCCAAACTTGAATGAACGTTTATAAATTTCTCAACTTGGTGGTAAGGAATCGAACCGTCGCCCATCGGATAAACCGAGCGTACTTTCATTGCCACGTATTAAAACATGTATTAAAATGCTTTGAGTACGTTCGCATAACCCAATATAATCTTTAAATTCTTCATTATTCACCAAACCAAAAAACCAAACCCCTTTACGCAAGAGACTCGAAGGCCATGGCCTACCAAGCGACCGCTGCTCATTATGAAGGCCTGCAGATTATGAAGTGTCGTGTGGTCAGAACGACGAATCCTCTCGGTCGTTATTCTTGGCTTTCCAGTCCGGGGCCGCTATCTGACCGTCAGATAGCTCCTCAACTATAATCACGTAGGCTCAGGGACCTCGAACGCGTGCTCAGATCCAGGTAAATATCCCTGACCTAGCCGGTAATAGAAACCTGGGTCTCCGGGTAAGATGAAGGTACGCCACTTCTACACCGCGGGGCCGGAAATTCTTCATTCACTGTCATGTGAATTTATAAAATTACCCTACTGTAGCGGATCGAGACATAAACTACTCTCAATTCAGAATGACTATATCCTCATGTAGGATCTGACACTCTAGTACATAGACATTTTGTGATCTCAATTGCCGGACTTTGTAGCCTAAACATCATATGGCGATGGGTGGAAGGTTGTAAAATTTTAAGCACCCCAGTCTTGCTGCAAGTTTGCCAAGTATCACCCAACATCTTTCTGACACTCTCTTAATTTACAGTTAACAAACGCAGATAGACTTAATGCGTTTTAGGTGAAGTTTCAAAGATAGGAGCGTGTCAGGTATGTATGCGCTACTTATTGAAAGTGTGATTGTATGTCTTATATCCTCATTTGGAGTTTGGTTATATCTTCAAATAGCACCTCAGATCTGTATAGCGCTCGTGTCATTTCCAGTTACAGGGAGGAGCGGCGATTGGGAATTAGAAGTCGCGGGGGGGGGGGGGGAGGGAGTGTGTACAGTCAACAAAAAGTAAAAAAGGAACCGGATATGAGGGATATAGCTGCTGGGTGGTGTGTGTGTGTGTGTATCAAAACTTTAAAAAGCTACAAAGTGGTACTTTTTTTATGCTCTCTGAACGAATTTCGAGAGAGAGGTAAAGGTTGACGGTTTACCAATAATAGTTTTTTGAGATTTTGATTCAATACTACACAGCGAAACTTTCACCAAAGAGACAATATTACACATGTATTACAATTAAATAAAGTACGGAGTAATTATACAATTAAAAATAATTTCGTATTTGTCTGCACACTAAGAAACTAACAGACACTGATGAGACTGCCAGAATGACGAATACGCGCCTCAAGCGGGTGAATCACACCTCAGTGTCCAAGACCTTGGCAAAAGAAATATGCACCCCTGCTACCCTTCCTCCACTACTTGCTGTGGTGCTATACAAATAGTCTAACGACGACGAACAATATTTTGTCCGTATTGCCGCTAATAATTGTGTTAGTAATTAAAGAAAATAAAGGAAATAATTAGCTTATGAGACAACAGGGCTTTTAGACATTGCTTTATTAATAATTCATATAATTCATCGTTTTAGCCGGCTAAAATTGAATAAAAATGTAATGTTTTCTCCACAAAGTCATCTCTCCCATCCCAATCGCCGCTACTTGTGGTAGGTAGAACCCTGTACGAAAGTGGATATCCGTGTCTTGCTGATAAATTCTCAGGTATAACTCAACAAGTCAGTCTTTCATATATTTCATGAAGTTATTTTTGATTGTGGTGAGGCGACACTTGACACTGGTATGGGAGAATAGTGATAGATAAAGAGCCTTCAGTCCATAAAGCCGTAAATCTGACCCAAGCCTAACTGGCTCCTGCCCACAATTAGTGGAAGGAAGGAACAAAGTTTCTGAAAGAGAACCGCTCAATATTTCGGTAGCTGTCACAAGAGGAAATCTCTCGAAAACCTGTCACTGTAGGGCAGGCCTGTCTAATGCGACGCCCGCGGGTGCCATGGCGCCCCTGGCACACTTCCTTACCTCTTTAGCTCCCCCCAAATGCAGATTTAATTTTACCAGTATTAACCGTAGCTGAAAGTTTCAGAATATCTTTGAACATACTAGTAATTCCCCCAATTCTGATTCACCTTTGCTCTTCATACACTCATGTACATAAAAAGCAGAACACCTTGAAAGACTGGAAAGAGGAAGTTCATATTCACAGAACATGTGCATTAGTATGTTTTGAAGAAGTGGTTAGCATTTGAAATACGTCAGCCCACGGGGTCAATATCCACATCGATATCTCTGCACATCACCACCGACTGGTAAACTGTGTCTGCGGCTCTTGTTGTCGCTATAAACCGAAGATAATGGATCAGTGTGACTTGAGCAGACGTGCAAGATGCCTCGCAGACGTACGCGAGAACCGTACAGTCAAATGAGTGAGTCTGAAAGAGGGCGCATTATTGGCATGAGAGAACGTGATGCATCCATTCGGGAAATTGCTGCTCGTGTGGGACGAAGTGTATCGGCAGAGTGCAGAATAGTTCACAGAAGACCGTAGAACACGACGAGATGGGTCTGGTAGCACCACCCTGACCGCCCCCCCCCCTCCCGAGAAAATCGACACCTCGTCCGAATTGCATTGCAGGAGAGATCTGCGCCCTCTTCGGCTCTAGCGCAACAGTGGAACAGTACACTATCAGGAGTGACAGTCCATCGCCGTTTATTACGGTCTGATTATCCGGCGCATCGTCCTTTTTTCCACCTACCTTTGACTAATGTGCATAAGCAAGCTAGACTGCAATGGTATTTGGAACGACGTCACTGGGGACAGAAATGGCAGCAGGTACTGTTTTCGGACGAATTCCGGTTCTGTTTGTTTGCAAATGATGGCCGTATTTTGGTTTGCCGCAAACAGGGGGAGAGGCATCACATTGACTGCATTCCCACAAGACGTACAGCGCCAACTCATGGCCTTGGTTACAACCACAAATCACAGTTGGTGCGTGTCCAGGGCACTGTGACCACTTTGACCTACGTGAATCACATCCTGTGACCCGTAGCCATACCATTTCTGCACGACACCCCAGACGCCATATTTCAGCAGGACAATGCGCGACCACATGTTGCTGCACGAAAGCGTGCCTTCTTGTTGTCACAGGATGTCAGACTGTTGCCCTGGCCCGCCCGATCGCTGGACCTGTCACCAATCGAAAATGTGTTGGATATGGTGAAACGACGGGTGCGGCCCTGTGACCCAATGCCAACCACCAAAGATGAACTGTGGAACCAGGTGAATGCAGCATGGATGGCTACAACCCCAGGACGCCATTTGCGCCTTATACGCGTCGATGACATCACACATGGAACAAGTTTTCAGTGCCCATGGAGTACCCAGTGCCTACTAGACAACAGGACACATGCTGAACCTAGGTGGTTGAAATGCTACCCGTTTCTGCAGGACATACTAATAAACATGTCTTGCGAATATGAACTTCCTATCTCTAATCTTTCAAGGCGTTCTATTTTTTTATGAACATGAGTGTAGTTCTACAGACCACACCCTCCGATATTTCAAGTGCTGTGTTATTTTGAAGTACACCGTGCTTTGTGGTAACTCTGTACTTTATAATACCCCCTTTCTGTTGGTGGTTTCGTAGGCGTCGGTAGATACAGAGTCTGTCTCGGCCCATAAGTGGCCACGGCTCTACCGTGGCTCCACGCCTCTGCATTCGGAAGACGGGGCAGGGCTGGAGCTCACGGCCGGCCCCAACCATCGGCTGTCCTGAGATTGGTTTTCGGTGGTTTTCCATCCTCCTACACTGAGGAGAATGCCGGGACAGTTCCTAGTATAGGCCACGGCCGCCAACTCCCTCACATTCTCCGAGCATCTCCTTCACCGTAACAAATCTCCCGGCCTGAGAGATGGCGTCACCGTCTTAGAGGCCCGCCTCCCCCTTCAGGGAGTAATGAAAACATTTTAGTTGCAGTAGTACTTAGTAGGAAGTTACATTCTGCTCTGGACAGAGGCAAGAGGTAGATACAGAAATATTATATTCATCAACAGGTAACAAGAGGCATTTATTAAAAGGTGTCACACTAAATAAAAGAAAATGCTACGAGGACTGTAAATAAAGTAGCGGCAACGTAGCCCAGACACTCGCAGGAGATCGGGCATGAGTAGATAGAATATGGGAGCGGTCAGGTGGCGCTGTTATAGATGTGTAGTGTGCATCTGACGGGCATCGAATTGTGACTGTTGTTGTTGTGTGGCGTTGAAGTGAAGAGAGTGAATTTGGCCGCTCTAAACCATGTTTTCAAAACGTGATCAGCGTTCGTGGGTTAAAATCGATGTTGCCTATGGCAAAATTTCATCAGAATGTTATCGAGGATTACGTGAGGACGGTTGCACAATTCAAGCTCTTATTGCAACGGTGGCATTGTGTGGTCTTGGAACACCCTCCGTACTTACCAGACATAAGTGGTTGTGACTTCGAACTGTTTCCGAAGTTGAAGGAACCCCTCCGAGGCCACTGATTTCCTGACTTGTCATCTGTACTTCGCGCAGTCGGGTGCTCTGTCGCTGTTGTCACAGAGAACGCCTAGGGAACTAGTTTATTTACAGCCCTCGTACCATGTTCTTTCCTCTCCATTCGTAATCAGGCCTCAGTATATTATAATGTCCAATATTCTTGTAGAAACATTATTATAGGACACGGACAATGATACTGACTTCATTAATTAGCTGATGACGTTCGTTCAAATACGGTTGAATGCGCTTCAAAACACGTAATTTAGGCATGGTTTATGTTATCAGTTTTCTTCACTCAAATCATTAGTACATACTGGACTACAAAGTCATCTCCGTACGGGCCCTTAAGGGCTCTTGGAGGAGTGAAAGGGAAACGTTTCCATTATTTGTAACCTCGGCACTAAGTGGATAGTGTGGTTATATGTGTGCTCTGCAACGTTTGCTTCCCCTCCACTCATATTTCACCTGAAAGAACTGGTACAGTAGACTCTCAGCTATCCAGTCTAATGTGGCTGAAGATCTACAAAAATACCCTGCCCCGTCTTCCGAATGCAGAGGCGTAGTAATTGTTCCTTAACTTATTTATGCTTACCTTCCAACATCGTTTCTCTCACCTCCATTCCACTTCCACTACTTTGGGCAAGAGATCACTTTTCAATTGCTGTTCGATTTTTCTTCCGGCCCCAACAGTACTTTTCCATACTCATAATCATAACTGCAGAGTAATAGTTTTAGCTTTTACCGCAGAACCAAGTCACCCAATACCGCGTAGTTTCGCATTCATAGTCACTTCAATTGTTTTCGTTTATCACCCATTTCGCAATCTTTAATTAAAATACAACAGAGCACTGCTGTTATGGTCGTGCAACTGTGAGCTTGCATTCGGGAGATAGTTGGTTCGAACCCCACTGTTGGGAGCCCTGAAGATGGTTTCCCGTGGTTTCCGATTTTCATGCCAGGCAAATGCTGGGACTGTACCCTAATTAAGGCCTTGGCCACTTCCTTCCCACTCCTAGGCTCTTCCTATCCCATCGCCGCCGTAAGACCTATCTGTGTCGATGTAGCGTAAAGCAAACTGTAAAAAAATAACATTAAAAACCACAACGGAGTGCACAAGGCATTACTAACATACGCACTTTGGGCATCCGACAAATAACTGACGAAACAAACAACATAGAGTTGGCAACAGAGCTGCTTTATGCGTGTGTTCATTGTTGCTTGTGAGCTCCGAATGAGGGCTTCTACCAGGTGTATGCATAAGTCCTTTTCGGTTTCACTAAGAGATGGCGCCAGCGAACAGTACGCAGCGTATGAATTTGACACATACGTCAGTTTGTTCGTCTGATATTAAGCTACCAACACACACACGTTGAGTCCGCCAAACACAAGCGTCTGTGTTGTATCGTTCAGTGATCATGTCGACGTTTGTGCCTGAAAAAGAACATTTGCGCTACGCATTGCTTTTCTTATTTAATCAAAAGAAAAAGGTTGTGGAAAGTCATCATTTGATGGCAAAAACAGATGGCCCTGAAAATGGTTTTCCGTGGTTTCCCATTTTCACACCAGGCAAATGCTGGGGCTGTACCTTAATTAAGGCCACGGCCGCTTCCTTCCCACTCCTAGCCCGTCCCTGTCCCATCGTCGCCATAAGACCTATCTGTTTCGGTGCGACGTAAAGCAACTAGCAACAAAAAAAAAAACATATGGTGAACACGCTCCATCGATTAGAACATGTGAAAGATGGTTTTGACGATTGCAACTTGATTTCAATGTGAAAGTCAGTGCGATCTGGTAGAGCACAAAAGTGCGAAGACGAACAATTTCAGACGTTACCGGCGAAACCGTTAATGCACAAAGCTATTGCCAACGAATGATTAATTTAAATCACGCATTGATCGAAAGACGACCGGAATGCGCCAGAAGACATGGCAAGGTGATTTAGTTACACAACAATGCGCCATCTCATACAACAAAACCAGTGATGGGACAGTAGATGGGACATCCTTCCTCACCCGCCGTACTGTCCTGACCTGGCACCATCCGAGTATCACCTCTTCGCATCAATGGGGCACGCGCTTGCAGAGCAGCACTTCAGCAATTACGAGGAAGTTGGAAAATGGCTCGACGAATGGTTTTCCGCAAAAGACAAGCAGTTTTTCCGGCATGGTATTCATAACTTACCTGAAAGGTGGGCGAAGTGTGTGGAAGACAATGGCAAATATTTTGAATAAACAAAAAATGAATTTCCCTTGAATATTTTGTGTTTTCTTTACCACAAAACACCTGGGATGTCTCGTTTCTTCACGATATTTTTCTGATAATGTATGCAATGCTTACGTATTAACAATACTGTACTGTACATTATAATTGTGACACCATATACGCCAGAAACACAAGATATGAATAAAACATTTTGAAAGACCTTATAGGGTTCTAACAGAAGCCCGCGTGCTAAATCTTTGGAAAAGTACAGTACTGCCGTACAGTACTAAGTAGGCCGGATAATACGGAGGCTGGATAATCACGAGGAGGATAGCTGAGAGTCTACTGTACTTACTTTTGGTGTAGTTTGAGGCCGTGTTCCTCTCCAGCAGTGGAAATCTCCGTTCTAAATATATCGACTTTATGATAGGGAATCAAGCTCAACTTCATCCGGTTGAACCGAACACATCTCTAACACCTCGACCCCTATGGGGAGAATACATGTGCATGAAGAAAGCAACGGAAAACTACTTCACTCCTCATTTCCTTAGTATGCCTCTTCAGTGACACCTAGGCTATCTATAACAGCTGGTGGTGGAGCTGTGGAGGATCAAACCAGCCTTCGGGCTTAATACCCAACATTCATACATGTGGTGACATATTAAAATAAAATCATACCAGTAGGTACCAAACCCTAGCCTCCGACGTCACATAAATTAGTCAGGGGCATGATTTTTTCGCATTTATTTATGTTCGATTTCTCGAAAAGGAAACAATTTTTCGCATTATTTCGCGAAATAGGCCTGCTTCTGACCCCATCGCTTTAATTTTGCGTCAAATGTTTCCTAAAATTATTCGTAGGAAGTTTAATTCGTGAGATTTGTATAAGTAAAGAGAAACAATATTGATAATCATTCATTATTCCTTATGTAATCTTGATTAGAACTATCATATAGACCTGATCAAGATTACATAACCTATTACCCTTTCACCCAATATGGCCATACTCTTAAGGGATTTTATAGACTAGTAATACGAAGAGATACTTCTGTCCAAATGGGAAATCCTTATTCTGTTTTATGTTTTCCATCAAGCCGTGATATTGGAATACAGTTTCAAGATCGTTATTTTCCATTATTAATTTCGTTGCATTTTTGCACTTATCGCAAAAAAGTAAATTTCGCTTTAAACTGGCCTTGTCGCTTTAATGCGCTTTTATTCGCAAAAGAGAATCACTCATTTCTTAACCAGAATCATATGATTCGTTTAGACATCTGAAAATTGCTTCAAAGTTTTCCTTGTCACGCTTATTGTTAATGCGAAAAAAAGCATGCCTCTATTTGAAGCAGCATCGCTATTTCAGAAGATGTTAGATCAAAAGATAAATGTTCAATTATAGCTCTTTATGAAAGTATATAGCATCACCTAAGTGATAAATTTTTGGTCAGCACTGAAGAGAACGAAGTCTTAATCCGTCTCGATTATCTGTTCACATGTATCTAGCTTGCTAGTGTGAACTGCACAGTATATCACCTGACGTTTGTCCCTGACTGCCTGGTTGGCAGGACAATGACTCCATTAGCTGGGCGCGGTAATTGAGAAGCCTAGTATGATACCGTTCCTCGTCCGATAATGGCTGTTGTCATAACTTTGAAGTGGCACCACTGCTATCAGATTCAATTTGATCCCAGCTAGCTGGCGGCTAGTGGCGCCATTTACGCAGGAAATGTCCACAAAGTAATATTAAGAAATGATGGGTGCGCATCGGAGTATTCTAGATGTGTCGCGAAGGAGTATTTTGCGAAGAAATGAAGCAGTAAGCGGCACAAAATACAGACGAACCCAAGCGAAAGAGACATTTCTTACGAAACAAAATATTTTCACCGTAAATATACGTTTTTGTGAAGACTTAAGTATGCGACATAGCATGGTATGGAAACAAAACATGGACAGTGAATGATGTATCAGGGAAGAGAATAGAAAGCTTTAAAATGTGAAAACAGAGGAATATTTAAGGCGAGATAGGTTGATCAGATCTAAACAGATACTGATTCAAATTGGTTGGAAGCGAATGATTTGGCGAAAAGACAGACGGGTAAGACACTTCTTTAGACATTCAGGACTTGTTCATTTTGTTTTAGAAAGATATATAGGGTATTATATGGTATTATAAAACCAAGACATGATATGATGAACAGATTGATGTTACGTAGATACATGAATATGAAGGAGATACCTCAGAGAAAGTTGACAAATAGAATCTTACCAACCCGGTCTATGAATAATACAACAACAGAAGAGTTTCTCTCTTGTAACTTCCTCGCCATCGTTTAAAAATAAATAGCAGTACATTGATACCCTTTCATAATTGTTTTCAATGCGATTCATACCATTATTATTATTATTTTTATTATTTTTTTTGCTACTTGCTTTACGTCGCACCGACACAGATAGGTCTTATGGCGACGATGGGACGGGAAAGGGCTAAGAGTGGGAAGGAAGCGGCCGTGGCCTTAATTAAGGTACAGCCCCAGCATTTGCCTGGTGTGAAAATGGGAAACCACGGAAAACCATTTTCAGGGCTGCCGACAGTGGGGTTCGAACCTACTATCTCCCGAATACTGGATACTGGCCGCACTTAAGCGACTTCAGCTATCGAGCTCGGTACCATTATTATTGTTACCGTGTTTTAGCGGTAGGTAGAGGCGTAAGAAGGTGCGGGCGTGAATGGGTTTCAAACTACGGAATCAAAGTTAATGTAAAAGTAATTTAAAATTTAACTAGGTTATATTTTCTTTTCAAAAACAAAGCAATAACAGACATGGCAGGTACAATGTAGCAAAACAAGGGGAGATACAATATTTACAGGTTTTGGGCTTCACGCCCTGACTTCTGCGATCAGCTCAGTTTTACCACAAACACAAGTTTTAACAGAGGGGCAGAAAACCCCATTCATCCCTAGGAGCCCCTGGCTCCGAATTACACAGAAAAGCCTCCACGAGGCATATGACACTCCATTTTCAAAAGAGCGATCCGCTCTTAAAATTTAAGCCTCTCAAAGGCCAAACCAAACTCTACCTTCAAGCTGTCCTTTAAGGACGTATTCACAGGGGTAAAATACCCAACCTACAGAGGTCTATTACATGAAAAGAAGGTTGATTACATGACCTCTAAAATAACAATTTGAGAGGAGGCGATCTTGCACTCCTAATACACTTTGTTTTTTTTAAAACCTAATCTGGCTCTGGGCCGCTAACGCAAGGGCTAATCCCATACTACAGAGGTGACTTAGAGAAGAACACTTTACATTACATAAACGAAGAATAGTTTGAGAAAATAAGTTCACCTCAAAACAAATGTGAGTGGGAGCTCGAGAGGGTTAGCACTCTCTATCCCAATATGTAGCTTTACAAGAAAAAGATGAAAAGAGTAATTACATTTTAGGAAAAGGTTACATGATGGAAATGCTTCGAACCCGCCGCGAGTGTTAAACTGCCGACCTAGCAAGAAAAGAAGTTATTAATAGGCCATTACCTGGTGTTGAACGGCTGAAGAAGAAAGAGGCGCTTCCCGCCTCCTGCTATGTACTTAATACACTGAAAGATGGAACAGAAGTGGCCCGGAGACCCCAAAATCAGCAGTTTATATCCTCTCGCGGAAGATTCTAGGCGTTAGGGGAAATAAAACACCCTCCCTCAAAGTTTTTATTGGTTCGGGAAAAGAAACCCCTACATAGAGGAAAAAGAAACACATTATTGGTGGAAAATTAATTAAAGAAATTCGGGATTGGCTAGATCCAAACTAAGGGGAAAAAGAGGGGTATACAGCCAACTTAAACAATGACAGAAGGAAATTTAACAAAGAACAAACTCTTGAAATAAAAATTTCTCCAACAAAATAGTTCTTTAACTCCGCACTAGGTCGCACTATTGTTGATCTTCAGTAGTGTCCTCTAGAAGAGAAAGTTCACACTTCTTACTTCAAGCAAAACAAAAACACATCAAAAGTGACACAGTTCAAAAACTCAAAATTTTCCACGTGGTGACATCTTCTGAGAAAGTAGAGAATTAATAGAATAGATAAAGTTCAACCTTCCTCCAGAAGAGGAGTTTCAACTGGCGCAACTTTTAAATAAACAGAGTAGAGGTGTACCGCCCGGTACAGACCTCCCCCCCCAAAAGTTCCTCCAGGGGTGACACATGAAATCAGTTTGAAACAAAGTCAAGGTAATGATGTTGATATTAAGATTAATTGCGGAAGCATTTATAAGATTTTAGTAATTTGGTTGGTTTCAATTTCAAAATTTTGTTGTTGCAGGTGCAGTAAAGTCTTTCTGTTTGTAGTAGTTGAATTTCTGAAGATAAACCTTTAATGCTTAAAAGTGAAGAAAAGTTTTGCAATGTCCACCAAATATTGTTGTTAAATTCCCAAATGTAGTTATCTCTTATAGTAACTGTCCATGTAGTTGATGTTGATGAAGTTGGATGGCCGGACCGGCCGTTGCAGCTTGCGTCCAAAAGGAGGCCGCTCGGACCCCTTAAGTACCCTGAGATACCGCTCGCCCGCACTATGAGGGGAGCAGAGGTGTTGAAGTACGCCGCGCCCGCGGTGAACAGATACAGGCTGCGGGCATGTAGCAGGTCGTGCGCCGCACATCAGCCTTGGCCGGGGGGAGAGCTCCGGCTCGCCGTGCACATGTCGTCCTCGCTGGAGAGGAGGGGGCCCATCCCCCTCCCCAGTCGCTGCACGGCGCTGCGCGGCTGCGGGGGCGCTGAAACATTAAAGCTAGGCGGCAGAATTGTGTTGGACTATCATCTTCTTTGAGGGTACAGGCTTGTGGAGAGGTTGAGGGGCCAGCGGCGTGTAGATATCCATGGCATTTACTATTATGAAGCCACAGTGTAAGGTGAAGCAGGAGACGGGAGCGTGGTAATGGCCGTGGCAAGAACAGGATGGCAGTTTAACGGGTCGGGGCAGGTTTTACACAAGGCTTACATCTAAAACCAAAATATTACAGAAGGGGCAGAATGCCTTAAAAGTGAAACTCAAAAAAAAAAAAAAATAAAAAAATAACCTTCATATCCTTTCAAAATAATATGAAGCAAGTTAGCACAGAAATTACACCGGTTTCACCTGGGACAGGTGAACTCTAAATATCCTCTCGGTGGCTGGATTACTTAGCAATAAGGTAACCGGCGTAAGAAAATCGAGAATGATACAAGGCCCATGAAATCTGGGGGCAAGCTTGCCCGCGGGAACAAAATTTTTGACCATAACCTGGTCACCTACCTTCAAAGTGGTGGGTCTCCGTCCACGATCATACCTTTCCCTAACCTTTTCATGAGACACTTTAAGATTGGCTTTAGCCTTCTTCCAAAGATCTTTAATGTTATCCGGATCTATTGTCTCGGGTAGAATGTCATTCAAAGACCAGAGGTTAGAGAGCGGCGAGTTGGGAACAAACTTGAACATCAAGGAAGCTGGAGTAAACTTGTGAGATTCATGAACCGCCGAATTCAAAGCAAAAGCTATCCAATGCAGGGACGTGTCCCACCTGGAAGGATCTTCATGATGATAGGCAATGAGTGCGGACCTGAGATTACGGTTAACCCGTTCAGCCAGAGATGGTTGAGGATAATAAGCAGATGTAGTTACATGAGAGATGGACAAGTCAAAACAGAATTTACGAAATAAATTAGATGTAAAAGCCTTAGCATTATCAGATACAATATATTGACACGGACCAAAAGAAGCAAAAATAGAATTTAAGCAAGTAATGGTTGACTGAGCGGTAGCCAGCTTAGTCGGAAATAACCAGGAAAATCTTGTAAAACCATCTACACACACAAGGATGAACTTGTTGGCATTGCCCTTTGACTGGGGGAAGGGTCCCACATAATCAATATACAGGCGTTCCATGGGGCGCGACGCTTGATGAGAAGACAAAAGGCCTACTTTAGTGGACATGGTGGGTTTACTGAGCAAACAAGATTTACAAGCTTTTACAAGTTCACGGATTTCACCGTCCATACCTTTCCAGATGAACATTTCACGAATCTTTTCACGAGTTTTAAAGATACCCAGATGCCCCCCCAATGGGGTCTCATGATAGTATTTGAAGATCATAGGTACAAGAACCGCTGGAACAACAACTTTCATCAACTTATCATGCCTCGAAGGGCAACATAGAACACCATTCCTCAGAACATAAGGGACAGCATGTTCCCCAGAAGAAAGGGTTTCCATTATAGGAGCCAGCGTCGGATCTTCACGTTGGTATTTCTCAATATCCCTAAAAAGCATGGGAGCATCTGTTAGGATGGCATTAACCTCGGATAGTATGGACTCGGAAGGTGATGAACTGTCGACCGGTTCGTGGGTTTCGACGTCGTTGTGAAACATACGGCTGAGTCCATCAGCAACAACATTTTCGGTACCTCTGATATGTCGTACATCAAATTGGAAGGCAGAAATACGGATGGCCCAACGGGCTATACGACCAGTACGACGCGGCCTACCTAAGACCCAGCTTAAGGCTTGATTATCTGTCTCCAGGTCGAATTTGACATGTTCCAGATAGAGACGGAACTTTTCTAAGGCGAATAAGACTGCCAACCCTTCGAGCTCATAGATGGAATACTTGGCTTCTTGAGCCGATAGAGTCCTAGATGCATAGGCGATGGGACGCCTCCCTAGTTCAGTCTCTTGAAGAAGGACTGCAGCTACAGCTGACGACGACGCGTCCGTTTGGACGATGAATTTCTTCGAGAAATCAGGCATAGCAAGTACAGGGGCATTACAGAGAGCTAATTTAAGATCTTCGAAAGCGGCTTGTTGAGAAGGTCCCCACTCGAATTTGATGCCTTTCCTACGAAGAAGGTTTAAGGGCGCCGCTCTATTAGCGAAGTTAGGAATAAACTTCCTGAAGAAATTCACCATACCAATGAATCTAGCGATACCTTTGATGTCCTTAGGAGGTTTAAAATCACGGATGGCCTGTGTTCTAGAATGATCGACAGCTACCCCATCGGGAGACACAATATGCCCTAGGAATGACATAGAGGGCTTAGCAAAGGCAACCTTGGACAACTTGACAGTTAACCCAGCCTTACGAAGGCGATTGAGAACTTCTCGCAGATGATCTAGATGTTCTTCAAAAGTCTCGGAAAATACGACGACATCATCCAAGTAGTGATATAAGTACTCAAATTTGATGTCGGAGAAGACCCTATCTAGTAGCCTAGTGAGCACAGCTGCCCCCGTGGGGAGCCCGAAAGGCACGCGGTTGTATTCGTATAAATTCCAGTCCGTGGCAAACGCTGTAAGATGTTTAGACTCCTCGGCAAGAGGAATTTGATTATAGGCCTGATTCAAGTCCAAGATAGTGAAGAACTTGGCCTTTCGAAACCATGAAAAGCAAGAATGAAGGTCGGGAAGGGGCACAGATTGCAACACCACCTTCCGATTGAGAGCCCTGTAATCAATGACAGGCCTGAAGCCTCCTTGGGGTTTCGGGACTAGAAAAATAGGCGAAGAATACGCTGACTTAGAGGGCCTAATAATACCATCCTTCAACATCTGATCGATGATTTCTTTCAGAGCCTTCATTTTAGGTGGAGATAGCCTATACGGTGGAAAACGGACAGGAATTGAATCCGTGACCTCAATTTTGTATTCAATAAGGTCAGTAACACCAAGAGTATCAGAGAACACCTCGGGAAACGACTGACACAGTTTCCGAATACTATCAGCCTGCTCCTCAGGTAGATGTCTAAGGTCTAACAACATCTCATCCTGGGTAGGCGAAATAGATGAACATGATACAGAATTACACTTTAACAAGGGAATTCTACAATTGGACGCAAATTTGAATGTGCACGACCTACTCTGGAGATCGAGCACAAGACCAGTGTGAGAAATGAAGTCCGCTCCCAATATGATGGGGCAAGACAAACGCTTGGCCACAAACAATTTGATCTTCCATGTAAATTTAAAAACCCGAATTTTGACATGTAAGGAACCTAGAATTTCTAATGGAGATGAATTAGCCGAAACATATTTAACAGGAGATGAGTCATAGTCAGGGAGTTTACAAACAGATTTCAATTTAGAATACCAATCAGCCGAAATAATGGAACAAACACTGCCTGAATCTAAGAGAGCTGTTATAGGCTCGTTATTTAACTCAATCTTAAGAAAAGGAACAGGTGCGGGGGTATCCGCCGCAATCCTAAGACACTCTTTAGGGCATTCAAAAGATGAATTTGAAGGCTGGTCGTTCTCTGCATTTACAACCTGTTTACTAGGGGCTGAGTCTCGGGAAGATGGATTAGTCGGCTCAGCCGACGCCACTAGTCACTTTTTATTATTGGCATAGCTGGAATTTGCACCAGAAGTTGAGCAGGAGGGGGTGCTATTTGAGTTTGGGCAATTCTTGGCGATATGTGAGAAGGCCCCACACTTAAAACAGCCTTGTGATGACCCTGCTCCATTCCTTGTCCCACTTGACTTGATCAGAGGACACTTATTCCGCAGATGGTCAGGCGACCCGCAAGCATAACATTTACGGGGATTGACTGGTCGGCGAGGTGGAGGCCGAGTGTTACTAAAGGAAGGCGGGGGTTCTTTCGCGACACGCAAAGAATCGGCGTATCTAACTCTTTCCGCTGAGACTGCCAATGCTTCAAGTTCCGAGAACGTTTGCGGGCACGCCGCGAAACACAAATATGACCTATAGGATGGTGAAATACCTTCCACAATAGCTTGTACAATTTGATCCTCAGGGAAGTGAAGAGCAAACACCCTAGTATAAAACTTAATATCTTGGATGAAGTCTGCCAGGTTTTCATCCAAGCGCTGTACCCGATAATAGTATTTCTGAATAAGGGAGGACCTGGCCCTAGCCGGGATGAAGTTAGCTAGCAAATGGGCATGGAAATCCTCAATAGAAGATTGCTCAGCGATGGCTCTAACTATTTTGTCAGATAGAACACCAATAGCATAAGTATAGATAATTTGCAAAATTTGACATGGGGAAAGAGAAAACACAAGGGCATGATCCTGAAATTCCACTAGAAATCTTAAAAATGAAATTACGTCACTGGTGGTGTTGACGGAAAACTTAGAGATACCTCTAAGCAACATTGCCAATGGATGAGGCAAGCTGCTGAACCCAGGTGACATAGTCGTTAAAGGTTTCAATGGCAAAGAAGTTAATTCAGAGCGGATGTTACTCAATGACGCACGGCGTTCAGATTCGTTGTTCGATGGGGCAGAGATAGTTTGAGCAGCAACGGTTATCCTATTGACTTCTCCCTGAGGAGGCTCTTCCTCGTTACCTACATTCACCGTGGCGGGTTGATCAGTTTTGGGAGGAGCTTCGCCGGTTAGCAATTGAGTGACCTTATTAGACAATTCAGAAATAGTTTCAAGGAGCGTATTAGCTTGCTTCCTCTGAACGTCATTCACCTTTAGAGACAACAGATCATTAACTCTATTTGCAAAGTGATACAGCCTGCCTTGCACACGCTTAATTTGATTAGGAGATGGATCGTTTTCATCAAAAAAGCTGACTACCGATGCAAGCCCAGTAATATTCTCGACAATCGTGGAAAGAGAGTCATCAATTTCTTTCTCTCCCAAATTGGGGATGGAAATGGGCAAATCAAGGGACTCTCTAAGCTTGTTAGTGTCTATTGCAACCGTGCCTCCAGATTGAACGTTTCTGATAGTTAACTCATATATCAACTCCTCTTTGCGCAAGTAGTTAAGGAGGAGAACATCGCGAGGGCCGGGCATGATGACAGAACAATTTTGAAAAACTCAAAAAATTCCAGCAACTGAGAAAATTGTTAGAGTTCGAATCAAAGCAATGTTTAGCCGTCAAAAGGGGCTAAATTGAGACCCATTCAACCACGCTCTGCTACCACTTGTTACCGTGTTTTAGCGGTAGGTAGAGGCGTAAGAAGGTGCGGGCGTGAATGGGTTTCAAACTACGGAATCAAAGTTAATGTAAAAGTAATTTAAAATTTAACTAGGTTATATTTTCTTTTCAAAAACAAAGCAATAACAGACATGGCAGGTACAATGTAGCAAAACAAGGGGAGATACAATATTTACAGGTTTTGGGCTTCACGCCCTGACTTCTGCGATCAGCTCAGTTTTACCACAAACACAAGTTTTAACAGAGGGGCAGAAAACCCCATTCATCCCTAGGAGCCCCTGGCTCCGAATTACACAGAAAAGCCTCCACGAGGCATATGACACTCCATTTTCAAAAGAGCGATCCGCTCTTAAAATTTAAGCCTCTCAAAGGCCAAACCAAACTCTACCTTCAAGCTGTCCTTTAAGGACGTATTCACAGGGGTAAAATACCCAACCTACAGAGGTCTATTACATGAAAAGAAGGTTGATTACATGACCTCTAAAATAACAATTTGAGAGGAGGCGATCTTGCACTCCTAATACACTTTGTTTTTTTTAAAACCTAATCTGGCTCTGGGCCGCTAACGCAAGGGCTAATCCCATACTACAGAGGTGACTTAGAGAAGAACACTTTACATTACATAAACGAAGAATAGTTTGAGAAAATAAGTTCACCTCAAAACAAATGTGAGTGGGAGCTCGAGAGGGTTAGCACTCTCTATCCCAATATGTAGCTTTACAAGAAAAAGATGAAAAGAGTAATTACATTTTAGGAAAAGGTTACATGATGGAAATGCTTCGAACCCGCCGCGAGTGTTAAACTGCCGACCTAGCAAGAAAAGAAGTTATTAATAGGCCATTACCTGGTGTTGAACGGCTGAAGAAGAAAGAGGCGCTTCCCGCCTCCTGCTATGTACTTAATACACTGAAAGATGGAACAGAAGTGGCCCGGAGACCCCAAAATCAGCAGTTTATATCCTCTCGCGGAAGATTCTAGGCGTTAGGGGAAATAAAACACCCTCCCTCAAAGTTTTTATTGGTTCGGGAAAAGAAACCCCTACATAGAGGAAAAAGAAACACATTATTGGTGGAAAATTAATTAAAGAAATTCGGGATTGGCTAGATCCAAACTAAGGGGAAAAAGAGGGGTATACAGCCAACTTAAACAATGACAGAAGGAAATTTAACAAAGAACAAACTCTTGAAATAAAAATTTCTCCAACAAAATAGTTCTTTAACTCCGCACTAGGTCGCACTATTGTTGATCTTCAGTAGTGTCCTCTAGAAGAGAAAGTTCACACTTCTTACTTCAAGCAAAACAAAAACACATCAAAAGTGACACAGTTCAAAAACTCAAAATTTTCCACGTGGTGACATCTTCTGAGAAAGTAGAGAATTAATAGAATAGATAAAGTTCAACCTTCCTCCAGAAGAGGAGTTTCAACTGGCGCAACTTTTAAATAAACAGAGTAGAGGTGTACCGCCCGGTACAATTATTATCGGAGCCTTAAATAATCTATGGGAGTAAGTGAGTGGTATGAATATAACGTTTGAATCATGTGTACCAGATTAGCATGAATGTAAAATCAAAGTGAAGGAAGGCAGCGAAGTGAAATCTCATGATGCAATCAATATAAGATTAAGCAATTACAGTCAAACCTTGATATCTCGACCTCCATTAATCGAATTTTCAGTATCTCGAACTAAAATTTCCCAGTCCTTTGTCCTATTGTTCACTTGTATTTATTTCTCTATTACTCGAAATTTGGATACAAGAATTTCTCGATTTCTGGAAGCGAACATTTCCTCCCTTGAAGCAAAAAATAGTCTGTAACTCGAATTTTGTGCAAAATTAACTGTGCGATACGGCTTTTGTGGTTTGTGAGGAATATTTAAAAAAGTAAAGAAAGGTTTACAGTGATGCTGGGAGGTAATATGACGGGAACGAAAAACTAAAACTTCGAGTGATAGGAATATCGGCGAAGCCTCGCTGTTTCTCGGGTGTGAATTAATTACCGGTCACGTACGAAAGCAACCCCCGAAGTCGCGGATGACAAGCTCCATTTACGAATCTCGCTGCGTTGTATTCACGAGAAGTTTCAACGTGAAGGGAGGAAAGGTTAACCGTAACAAACAGAAGAGACTAACGGATTTTGTTCCAAACTTGTTAACGGAGGTATGTTTCTTGTTTCACTACTGTATGTACTGTATCCTGTCTTCTAAATGTTGCTATAATAAGTGTTAAAATTAAAGTGATGGCGTAAAATAGAGTTTGTTTGTAAATGTTTAATTACTGTTAAGAATAATGTATTCAGTATAAGCCCGTAGAGACATATGATTCAATTATGTGCTATACAGGCTCAAAAACGATATTCTCTATATCTCAATATTTCTATAAGTCGAAATAACATTTAGCTCCCAAGATAATTAGAGATATCGGGATTTCACGCGTAGTTCTTAATGCAAGTAAATTTAGGTAGTAGTCTATAGACCGGCGCCATGCTAAATAGTTAACATAACGACCTATGATCCAAAGGATCCCGGATTGATTCCGGTTGGGTTGTGGATTTTAACTTTCTTTGATTAATTCCTCTGAATCGGCGTGTGTGTGTGTTTGTGCCGTTTTCAATTAGAATTCGTCTTAGGTAGGGCCTAAATCTCATAGACGCCCAGGCCGCCTATACGACGTCAACTCGAAGGCCGTGCATCAGACCTCTCCAGAGGCCACACGCTATGAATTTATAGTAGAATAAACAATTGCAGAAGTAAGGACAAAATGCTAACTAATCCAAAAAACATTCCTTCTTACGGCATAACATATTCTATTCCCAAACTACTGAGGTAGCACGAATGGAAATAACTTTCATACATTGCAGAAACGAAAGGTTACAAAAACGTGGCACTTCAAATCAAGATGAAGGGGAGCTCGAGAGGGTACATCCCTCTCTATACCCGATTTACAGTTAACGTTTTTACGGTTTTACATTAGCCGAAAAAAGATTTACATTTTAAAAAAGTTGATTACATAGTTAAAGTTTCGGACCTTTCCCTCGGGTTAAACTGCAGAGTTAACAAGAAAGAAATATGTTATGTGGCCATTACCTTGTTGAAGTATTGCTGTCTGATGAAGTTTATAAACCCTCGGGGAAGGTTCGAGACCATTCCAGATAAAACTAGCCACACCCTCTCACGTTTATTGGGTACTTTCAAAGTTAAACTGAAAATCGAATAAAAAGACTGTGATTGGTAGAAAATTAATTACAGAAATTTGGGATAGGCTAGATTCAAAATTGGCGAAAGAAAAGATAAATATTTCCACCCAAAAATAAATGAACATCAATCAGTAAAAAAACTTATGAATACAAAACTTCTTTAAATCAACAGTTCTTTCACTTCGCACCAGGGTGTATGAGTGTCATCTATGAGAGAGTGTTCAGACTTCTTGATGGATAGCAAACAAAACAAGTAGAGATCCACACAGTTCAGAAAACTTCACAATAACAAAATCACATCAGATTTCTGTGGTGACATCTTCTGAGTAATGTTTTAAGTAGGTATAGTCTCCGTTTCACTGTTTCACCAGTAGAGGAGTTCTTTTAGGCGCTAGATTTAAATGCGCGGCGTTGGGGTGTACCTCCCGGTACAAACACAAATTGTGAAAAATCATTGTATAATCAGTTAGTTAGTTGACGTGGATGATTCAATCACAAATTTCCCGGTAAACACAGTATATATTTTTCATCGAAGAAATACAGCATAGCCAATAAGTCCTTTTCTTTCGGTTCACTGATGTGTAGTCTCTTTCCAAGTGGTTGTAAGGACTGCATGCTGTTGCTCGCGTGATAGGACCGTCTTCTTTTGAGAATATTGAGCTCCTTCGTCGGTTCTCTTTGAATGATTGCTTTGTCTTGACCGATGGAAGTTCAGCTCTTGAAATCCTTATCCAGCTCACAGGGCTAATCTTAAGGTGTTGAGGATTAAAATATATCTTTCCCTCCATGGTGATGTTACGAAAATCCACAGGCGTCGACATGATTACATGAAATGGTTGAAAATGTTTAGCCTCTCTGATCATTTCCGCAACTATTTTTAGTTTTAGACAAACGCAGCCTAATACCTCTTTATAAATACAACAAAGAGCTATTATGAGCTTCCTGTCAAGATTCTGGCAAAACGACTTATCATTTTGAATTGAATAGGTTTCGGAGCCATTTTGGAAACGGAAATATAACTATGACGAACTATAAAAGTTGATTCATGCAGTTTCCTGTCATCAAATGGCAAAGGTTATACCTAACTCCAGCAGAGGCCCGAGCTGACTTACTACCGTCTCCATGCCAAACCTCGCATCTTGTGTCAATCGTAGAAGCAAATCTATTCTACCAGCTGAGTAGCTACCTCTTCCATGTCACTGGCATGAGCATTTATTACTTTCTTCATGAAAAAGTGAAATTTCGTTATATTTGTTTTACTATATTTCCCATGTAAACGCCTAAAACCTTTAGTATTATGGAAAATATAATGGTAACCTGGGATTATGTTCCACGAAGCGTTACAGGAAATCGTACTAGTTTATTGTTTAACTCAGGAGATCCAGACGTATTTAGCAACTGGCGTCCGATAACAACTTATTTTTTAAGAAGGATCCCTGAAGGAACTCTGGAGAGAAAAGTGAAACCATTCGTTGATTTTTGAACCGAACTGAACCCAGGTACATTCATAAATTCGTCTTTGATTAACAGCTGTCTTCAAGACGCGAAACTAAGGAAGAATTATTTTTGCATCACTTTTCTTGATGTATACAAAGCATTCAACGATATTGGTAATGAGCAGTTTGAAACATGGAAAAACTACCACACCGTAGGAAAGGTGTCACGCAGTTTTCAGAATGGAAACAATCAAACACCTGGACTACAACAAGGAAAGAACATTCAATTTCCCAATGTCCTAATTCCATCAAAATGAACTGTAATATGATAGCGTTCCCAGCAGAAGCAAAGAAAATCGTTGCCGTCACTGCAGAGATATAGAAACCATTCTTCATGTTGTTGGATTCTGTCCAAAAGGGGAAACTATTGAGAAATACCAGACACCGTAGGATCAGGAATAATATTTCAGACCTTCTCAAAACATCTGGAAGATATGAAAATTTTAACAAATGCACTTTATCTCTGTCGATATATCCAGTAAATGTGCAGACATTGTCGTGATTTTCAGGAAGGGAAAACATTGGCGTTGTTATTGATCCAACAATAAAGTTTGACAGTACAGGTTCACAGGCCAAAGAGGTTTATTCTGAAAAGTAGACACCGCGAATCCTGTTTTATGTACTTTGCGAAGAAGTATCATACACCCGCCGGTTGCTAGGAGGTAAGTGGTTTGCTCTTCGGCGCGCAAGGATCTACCACAAGGTTTTCAGTTAATTTCTTCCTTGGTTTTCGTATTCCTGTTTTGTTTTTAAAATATACTTTTTCAGATGTTTTACGTAATTCACTATCAATAGTAAATCAACTCTTATACGGTAAATGCAAAGAAAAATTAAGTATTCCTCGTCGGGGATAGCTGTACAATAGGGATATTTTGGAATGAAATATATATATAAGCTCATTACAATGTATTACCGTCATTTTCGGTGCGGTATCCCTTGTTCTATAGCAGCCGTTATTTGTGAATTTTCTCTCTCATTAATACTTTGCAAGTCAAAAATAACAACAGCAGGATATCTTTTGCACAATAATCGGAAAATCTGCTTTATGTATGCCACTCGTCACGTAAAGTTATGCACTAAAAGGCTAATATCACCGCCGTATTAACTTTCATGTTAATGGCTCATCACTGCTGCCAACTTGAGAAGTTGCATTTTGAAAACACCAGACATAACCTTCAACAAACTAACGTCAATGTAAGTATCAATAATGAAGGTTCCCGTAAACAAGTATGCCTAAAGGATAAATCAATATATTCACAATTAAGTCGATTTTCAATCTTGAAGAGGAGAAGGAAATACACACACTCTCTCGTCCACGCTCACTCAATTATATGTTATACATTTCTGCCTTTATTTTGATAGACGCATTAGTATAACCGTGTTCTTCGGTGTTTGCCTGGTGTAAATAATTTAGCTCTCTTCTTTAAATGTACTGTTACTTCTTGGACTGAAGAGAAACCACGCTGTAAGCAAATATATTACATGTACATGTGCCGTAAGTCAATAAGAATACACAAAGGCTAAGTCTGCAGACCGTACCAAAGTTGTCACAAAACAAGGTTGATAAAACTTCTTTCCATTTGAAATGAACTGATCTTTATAGAGAAGGTGATGTCACTTTCCTTTTCGGAGGAGTTCTTGTAGATTTTCTTGCTTCTTAGACATCCTAATCGAATTCTTTACTTAATTATTGGACGAAATAAGACCGTAATTAATAAAATGAACACATGAACTACCTTAACAAATTATTCTAACATGCCACAATTCTACTTACCTGGTATTACCCGAACAGATTTAAAATCCCACAGAAAAAGAAAATATACCTTAAGGTGACACTACGGAGATAACAAGATATTTTTACCTAATGCATGGATATTCACGAAATTTTCTGGGAATGCCACCTACATAAAAGTAGATATATCACAAACATTTCTTGCCTATACAATAAATATTTTTTCCGAAATATTATTTTGAAATTCCTAATTCCATTTTTTAATGAAATTTAATTAACATATTCATGTAAATTCGTAATTAGGTAGATAATACTTCTTTTAAAAGCACTACGTATCGTTTTTTCTGTACATCATTCATATAAGTAGATATACAGTACTACAATTTGTGTAACATTTACGTTCTAAGGTTTTGGACTTAAAAATCCCTACTACTTGAAAAAATTCTGGAATAAAAAAATCCGTATGCACTTTTTTTAATATTGCTGTGATACTTCTACCATGCAAATTTTGTTACATTTGGCAGAATATTATGGGAGAAAAATGGCATTTAAATGAGAAATTACAATTGGCAGAAATGAATTATGACAGTAGTAAAATGTTTGAATTCAGCGGGATAACTTCGTGTCAAAAAAAAAAAAAGAAACTCAATCCTTTCAATTTCAGTTATTAAAAATATTGTCAACAAAATGACCAAAATATCGTTTTTTAATACATAATTCTTGCAAATCACAAAATAGACCATGACTGTATAGCGCCAACGTACCAGATTAACAGCAACCGTAGGACGTCGAATGGTTAGCGAAACTAAATCGAACCGAACAGTTGGAAAATAACTAAAAATCATTACCTTTAGTGTTAATATGGGAGAAAGAGTAAAGTTGTACCAAAACGAATATAAGACCAAGTGTGAGGACTCAGCCATTATAGCATGGTAGTTTGTGGTCTCGCCACTGTAAGCACTGCAAACGATTATATCCAACACGTTATCCAGTAGTTTCAGAAAGCCGGGTATAGAAACGTGCGGGAGATGTTACTGTCCGAGATGTTTCAGTGAATAAGTTGAACTTTCTTTGCTTTCACTTCCTAAACTCAGTTCATTGTGTGTTGTGTACGTCAAGCATGTATTTTATGTGGCTTGATTAATTTAATAGTTCAGCATGTCGGACTGTTTTGTGGCTGGCTGTAAGACGGGCTATGATAGAGAAGTTGATGATACGCGATTTTTTCACCACCGAAGAATAGAAATCAATTTGAAAAATGGGCCAGAACTATTCCACGGAAGGATACTGAGTTGACACGTAATAGTAGAATTTTATATGTTCATTTCTCTCATAATTTGATAGAAATATCAGATAATTTTAAAGTGAATGGTGAAACAGTGTTTAGCTAGTTTCTGAAGAACATGGAGTGGAGAGGGTAGTTGAACTAAACCAAGACGTGAATGTGATAAACAGATTAAAATAAATGTAACGAAGTGGATATGAAGAATATAGCTTAGGATACTAAGACAGGAACGGCTCCACCAAACCAGTCAAATGGACCGATGACTGAAACAACAATATTTCACCAATGCCAGCCTGAGGATTGCTTCCAAATAATATAGCAAAATAATGTCCAAGTGGAGATCATGCCGGTTAATGCGTAAATATGTTGTTATTACCGGCTTCTCACCAGGCGGCCACAGTTCTAATTCCTGAAAATGAATATGGGATTTTTAAAATGTAAATTAAAATCCAGGATGCTTCTTTTCCAGGAAAAATTGGAGGCACTGCTGATTGTAAATTTGAAAGTCACGTAAAATTGTCAACTTGCTAATTTAAGCGTTTCTCCCAGTCATGAACGCAGTTACTTTCAAATACGTATGGCAATACAAGTATTATATTAACAGAATTTATCAACAAACTCAACCTGCAGTGAGTCTCGGGACTGCTGACTTCGTTGTGCACATATAAGAAAGCAATACATTCAATAATATTACATACAGCACATAAAACACTTAAATATATAAAAAATGCACGAATATATAAGTTCATTCCATAGATAAAACAGAACATTTGCTGCCCGTTTCATGTAATTCAGGCATGCAGCAACTAAATATGTTTGGACTGCTAGCTTTGCAGTGGTCTTATTAACAGGAATCCTCTGTTTAGCCTGCACAAATCTGATTGAAACATATCAATTAATTACTATTGACAACGAACGTATGATCTGCAGCGAGCACATGAGCCAAATTACATTAAATGACAAAGCAAATCTCATTAACAAAGAGTTGAACGTTTGCAATAGGCGCCAAGCACGAAAGACAAACTAATGAACTTAATACTAAGCGTAAATTAGAAGTTCACAGCTATATACGTACTAAATTGATACAGAAGGATATTAAATGTACTGAAGTATGGGAGTTTGCGTTAGGCTCGCATAGTTTGACTCACAAAACTGGAAAGGAGTAGGGGGCGAAGCGTCAGGGGAGACAGGGTAGACAGCGTGTACCCTTAACATTTTGTGAACGAAATTTTGTCTAGTCAATTCAGTTATTCTTTAGAACATTAATTATTTTCACATTCATGATATTATTGTATTCTCCGCTTTACTTATTTTCGTCTCACTTCTGCAATGCTCGGGCTCTCGTCAGTTACACGAAGCATGTAGACGAAAGTAGACGCTGTCCATTCTGTGTATGTTCCCTGTGATTTTCAAAGCTTTCAGATAGAGACACACTAACGCTATCTGTAGGAGCTGACTGTGGAACTAGGACTTTCCTATAGCGAGATTTCTCCGCCCAGTAGACAGACTTACCAGCGTCTCTTCTTGCTCTCATTGGCTAGTATTTGGATCTCCGTTTATAAAGGTCTTCTTATTGGCTACCATCTCAGTCATGCTTTTAATGTAATTCATTTGAATTTACTTTATTATAAGACACGTCTAAAAATAAAATAATATTCTAATTCGAAGTATAGCAAACATGCTCCTAATAAATGAAGGACAACATCAAAACCCTTCAAAGTACATGCATTTTCTTGCCCGCCAATATTAACTACGGTATTATAAATCCAACATCTGCTGGCTTACATTCTTAATAATGAGCTGCAAAGTCCAGAGTGTGCATACGGAAACAACAAAATTGCTTAATTTGATGCTCTATATTCCGTTAACGTCAGTTGCTAATGAACGCGCTGTGGGTGTCTTCGAACGAATTAGAACCTATTTAAGGAATTCGATGACCAACCAGAGACTATCTAACTTGGGAACTCGAGCTATAGAGAAGGAACTGCTGTGACATATCAGCAAGATGCCTGATTTCAAGACGGGACTAATAGATATATTTTCTGAAATGAAGGACAGGCGGATTGAACTCATTTACAAAAATATTGTTTAGTGTGACTTTTACGAAAATCTATTTATTTCTTATTTTTATTATTCAATATACATAACAATGAAATACAATGCTATTTTTTGTTCTACAAATATGTTTTTATTTGACAACTCCCGCTGCACGTAGCATTATAGGGCTTGCCTTAGTTTCAGAGTCATTAATATAATATTGAATTCAGATTTGTATGAGTCGAAAATAAAATTCCATATATAATGTGATTAGAGTGTAAATAGAGAAAAATCTGTCTACCTCTTTACTTAGCTCACGCTTCGCCACTGGAAAGGAGTTTTGTAGTTCTGTGTGACTGTTGATACCGTGACAATAGCTTTGGGCTCTCCGGTTTTATGACGAATCCGAACCATAGGGATGTGACTTCTTATTATAACAAGTCGCACATGAATTCTCACATAACAGCAGGTGAACATAAATGTACAAATTTACAGCTGGTTCCTTACCTGACGCAGCCAACCCTATTCTATCGTCACAGAAATTTTTTCTGAGTAAGTGCGACATTAAAACTCTAACAGAAAGGAATGTGATAAAGCTGCAACTTCATCTCAGTAGCGCACTCGGTTGGCCGTTGTACTTCTGTTTTCAAAGCAACACGTTAGATTCCGTTTGAGGTCAGTGGCATTTGAGAGTAAATAAATACTACAACTCTGAGTCGTTGATTTCCGGCACTTTAAAAATCTCCCGTGGAATAAGTTTTGGCCACTCAGGTGTTTGCTAAAACATATAGTAATTGAGGAGACGTTAAACCAATAATAGTAGTAACAACCTCATATCTAAAACTTTATTCAGTCTGTTCTGATATTTACGGGTTCAGTGGGCAAACAGAGAGAAGATTCAGTTGTATTACATAGTAATGTTATGGATGTCCGATGGTGGTGATGGTGATTTTTGTTTTGAGAGGAAGTCAAAATAGATAATTATCCACTATCAACAAATAAAGTGGATAAGGAAATTAAAAAATATATGTATTCAAAGAAAGAATTTTGAAATGAATTATAAAAGACATACAAACATACATACGTACATCTTCATTATAGACCTTTATATATTTCAGTGTTCAGTCTCTAAACCTCTTTGAATTTACTAAACGTCGCCAAAATCAACTAGTGCTGTGGCTTGTTTAGTTCTACATCTCTTATGTTTAAATTGTTAAAAACTGAGTCTAACTATCGTCATCTTCGTATTCCTCTACTTCTCTTACCCTACATAATAGAGTCCATTATTCTCGTAGGTAACCTATCCTCCTCCATTCGCCTCACATAACCCAATCACCGAATCCGATTTATGCGCACAGCTTCATCCATCGAGTGCATCCTTAACTTAACCTTTAGCTCCTCATTCCGAGTACCCTCCTGCCATTATTCCCAACTGTTCGTACCAGCAATCATTCTCTCTACATTCATGTCTGTTACTTCTAACTTATGAAGGAGATATCCTAAGTCCACCCATCTTTCGTTCCCGTAAAGCAAAGTTGTTCTGAAAGCAGACCGTTGTTAAAGAGAGTTTCATCCGGGAGCTGACTTCCTTCTTACAGAATACTGTTCATAGCAACTGAGAGCTCACTGCATTAGCTTTACTACACCTAGATTCAATCTTACTATATTACCATCAAGGGAGAACACACATCCTAAATACTTGAAACTGTCAACCGATTCCAACTTTTTACCACCAATCTGACATTCATTTCTCTTGGATTTCTTACCTACTGACATCAATTTAGTCTTCGAAAGGCTAGTTTTCACACCGTACTCATTACAAGTAGTTTCAAGTTCCAAGATTCAGGTAGGTGGAAATGTAGTAAGCAGCCTGGCCTATGCTTACGACTTGGTCTTAATGGCTGATTGTGCCGAAAGTCTTTAGCATAGGCCAGACTGCTTACTACATTTCCACCTACCTGAATCCCTCCATATAACTTTATACCTTTCAGCAGATGATCCATGTAAACTACGAACCGCAAAGGTGAAAGATTACAGCCTTGTCTAAACCCCGTAAGTACCATGGAGAACTCATTCTACCATCAATTCTCACTATAGCTCAGTTGTTAACATGAATACCTCTGATTGATTTTAATAATCTACACTTAATCCCATAGTCCCCCAAAATGGCGAACACCTTTTCCCTCGGTACCCTGCCGTATGCTTTCTTTGGGTATACGAAACATAAACATAACTGTCTATTTCTCTCGAAGAATGTTTCAATTGCCTGGCGAGTACTGAAAATCTGATCCTGACAGCCCCTCTGTGGTCTGAAACCACACTGGTTTTCATCCAACTTCCTCTCACCACTGGTCGCACCCTTCCTTTCAAGATGCCACTGAATACTTTACCTCATATACTAAGCAATGTTATACCTCGATAGTTGTTGTAATTCTTCTTGTTCCCTTGGATTTAGATAGGTGCAATTACTGCTTTGTCCAATCTGAAGTTACGTTATCAACACTCCATGTTAATCTTATTACTCTATGAAGCCATTTCATCCCTACCTTTCCACTATACTTCACCATTTCGGGTCTAATTTCATTTATTCCTGCTGTTTTATGACAATGGAGTTTATTTACCACCTTTTCCGCCTCCTCAAGCGTAATTTCACCAATATAATTTTCCTCCTCCCAATGAGCTCGGTTGTTCGCAACACCACCAGGAAGATTTCCTTTCACGTTGAGAAGATTTTCAAAATATTCCCTCCACCTGTCCAGTGATTCCCTGGAATCCGTTATGAGTTCACCTGAATTACCAAAAGCGCTGTTCATTTCCCTTTTCCCTCCCTTCATAAGATTCTTTATAACTCTCCAGAAAGGTTTACCTGCTGCTTCACATAGTCTTTCCAGGTTACAACCATAATCTTTCCACGACCTTTTTGGATTCAACAACTGTTTGTTTCGCTCTGTTTCTTTGCTACGTACAATTCCCTGTCTGGATTAAACCTTGTTTGGAGCCATTTTTGATAAGTTTTCTGTTTGCTTTCACAAGCTACTCTAACTTCATCATTCTACCAGGAAGTTCAATTTTTCTCATCTTTACACACAGATGTTCCTAGGCATTCTCTTTGCTGTTTCTACCACAGCATCCGTGTATGTCATACATTCTCTTTCTTTATCCTGAACCTGCTTACTGTCCACTCTTCAGAACTTCTCACTAATAACATCCATGGACTTCTGTCTAATTTACTCGTCCTGAAGATTTTCTACTGTTATTCGTTTGCAGACAGGTTTCGCTTTCTCTATCCTAGGCCTAGAAATACTTAGTTCACTACAGACCGGATAGTGGTCTATATCATCGAAAATTCCCCGGAAAACCCGTATATTCCTAACAGATTTCCTGATTTCGAAGTCGGTTAAGGTATAGTGTATTATGGACCTAGTTCCCCTACCCTCCTATGTGTAGCGGTGAATAGCCTTATGCTTGAAGAATATATTCGTAACTGATAAACCCATACTAGTACAGAAGTTCATTAAACGCATCCAATTTCGATTAGCTTCCATACCTTCCTCACATTTACCAATCACTCTTCCGTATCCTTTATTTCTATTTCCAAATCTTGCATTGAAATCGCTCATTAGCACTATCCTATCCTTGCTGTTGACCCTGTCAGCGATGTCACTCAATGCTTCATAAAACTTGTCAATTTCATCCTCATCTGCACCCTCACATGGTGAACACACTGAGATATTTCCCGTCCTGATTCCTCCAACTGACAAATCTACCCACATCATTCGCTCATTTACGTGTCTAACAGAAACTATGTTGCGTGCAATAGTATTCCTGAAGAAAAGCCCTACCCCACCTTCTGCCCTTCCCTTCTAGGCACCCGTCAAGTACAATTTATAATCTCCTCCTCGTTATCTTCCCTTACCCGAGTATCACTTACTCCTAGCACATCCAGATGCACCATCTTTGCTGACTCAGCCAGTTCTTCTTTCTTTCTCCCATAAGCCCCATTAATATTGACAGGTCCCCATCGAATTTCATTTAGTTCGCCAACTTGTTTCCAAGGAGTCCCTCGTCTGTGAAATGGGAGTGGGACACTGTTATTTCCATAGGTCCGAAGCTTGCTTGAAATGTTCTGAGTTCGGTAAATTCATGAAGCAGGATGCTATCCTACTTACACATAGTCTAAATGAGGATCTCTCCTCTAACAAGTTAGGGACCACCGGTGGATTGGATAGTCCTAGCCGCCTGAGCAGAAGAAGGGCAATGACTCAGAATATGTCCGAGATGCCCACTCCCATTCTGTAGCAACGGATATCCTGACTTTCAGGACCATTTACTAGGTCACTCAGCCGTTGCCCATGTTTCACGAACTAGAATGTGACTACAGTAACCCACACCATGAACCATTATAAAACAAAAATTATTGTATCGAGCCGAAAAGGTCACTAATAAATCAAAAGCGAACCTAAATTTCCTGAGTAACAGAATGAACACACCCTTGATTAATCCACTGGCACATATAAAGTGGATGACGAGATCAGCGGTAGTCATGTCGTCGGCTAGTATGCATTCGAGTGTCTCCTGCAGGGCGAGGCTCCGTCTTAGACTAGAGAGATCGGCGCACTCTGTGAGGATGTGGGCTACGGTGAAGTCGGCACCACAAGAACACACTAGGGAGTCTTCCCTCTTTAGGAGATAAGAGTGCCTAGATCGTCCTTGACCTTTCCTCTGCGTACACAATACTATGGCCTCTCTCTGTGAAGGTCAAACAGAGGACCGCCACACGGTAATTGTCTTCTTAATTGTTATCAGCTTGTTGGGAGTTCGAATAGCTTGCCACTCCGATTCCCCGGACGCCAAGATGGTTTGACTTAACTAAAAACAAATATCTTTAGCAGGTACATTCATAGGCTTTGGAGGTAAAGGTACCACTTCCTTTGCAGCTTCATCCGCAAGTTCATTTCCCGCAATCCCAACGTGGGTTGGAAGCCACGCGAAAGTGATTCTGGTGCCAGCATCACTTAACCTGACCAGAAGGTCATGATGAATCTGCTGCACCAGTGGGTGTTGTGAGAAACATTTTTCAATAGACTGCAGAGAACGTAACGAATCGAAACGCGTTAGAAAATGGTTCCTTTCGTCACCCAGTGCAAATTGTAGAGCTCCAAAGATGGTGTAAATATGGATGTCCGACTCCGTGGCTGAATGGTTAGAATGTTGACCTTCTGTCCAAGGGGTTCTGGCTCCGAATTCTGCCCGTATCGAGGATTTTTAATCATCATTGATTACTTCTTCTCTCTCGGAGGCTGGATGCTTTTGCCGTCTTCAACTTCACAATTCATTCTCACAGACGCGTCGGTCGCACATTGAGCCCCAACTCGAAGACTATACATCAGTCCTCTCCGGAGGCCTTGCAACATTATTATTACGAGGGGCGTACCATATTGTTTAAAAATTTATTTTTGTACGTCCAGGTGTGGTTCACATTTCACTTTTGAAGGTGGTGACGTGTAAGTAGTGTCTTGTTCCACCGTTTGGTAACAGGGGCCAACGAATGCACTCCTCATAGCTATTTCATAACAACACTGTATGCGTAGGAGCAGACAATATGGAATGCAAAGATCAGGAACAGCGCTATACGACTTTGTTCCTATGGAAAGGAGGCGTGACCACTGCAGATATTCATCGGCGCTTGGTGGCAATATGTGAAGAACATGCGCTGAGAAACATTTTTCAATAGACTGCAGAGAACGTAACGAATCGAAACGCGTTAGAAAATGGTTCCTTTCGTCACCCAGTGCAAATTGTAGAGCTCGGCTCCATGGCTAAATGGTTAGCGTGCTGGCCTTTGGTCACAGCGGTCCCGGGTTCGATTACCGGCAGGGTAGGGAATTTTAACCACCATTGGTTAATTTCTCTGGCACGGGGACTGGATTTATGTGTCATCTTCTTCATCATTTCATCCTCATCATGACGCGCAGGTCGCCTAAGGGAGTCAAATCGAAAGACCTGCACCTGGCGAGCTGAACATGTCGTCAGACACTCCCAGCACTAAAAGCCATACGCCATTTCAATTTTTTTCACGGAAAACAGTTTTCAACTGGGTGGAAGTTTGGAAAACAGGGCGCACATCGGTGGACAAGGGAACCAGTTCTGGAGGGAATGTGACAGTGTCAACACCAGCCAACATTGCCCGGGTCGAACAGGCCATCCAAGGAAACAAATGCATCACATTTACGGAAATGGAGGCAGCCACGGGAATTAGCCGAAATACCCTGCAGCAAATCATGCACGGCCACTTACAGTTGGGGAAGGTGTCATCCGCGTGGGTGCCTAGACTCTTGTCTGCAGACGAAAAGCGGAGGCGTGTGGATGTGTGCAAAGAAATTTTGCAAAGCTATGATCAAGATCCAGCCGACTTCATGGCTAGGCTTGTGAGTGGTGACGAGACATGGCTCCATTACCATGATCCACAAACGAAACAACAATCGATGCAATGGAAGCATAGAGGCAGTCCACCGCCAAAGAAATGTCGAACAGTGCCATCAGTTGACAAGCGGAACACGAAGAAACCTCTGCGTGGTCGCTATTTTACGGATTTTGCAGAATTGTACACAGCTATCAAGGCATGGGTACGCAGCACTCCGAAAGAATGGTTTCAGGAAGGTCTGGAGAGACGGACACATCGATGGCAAAAGTGCATACAGTTACAAGGAGATTATGTTGACAAGGCGGACGTAACAACTGATGTGTAATGTACTTCATTTGGGTAGAAAAAATAAAGTATATAATAATATAGTACGCCCTTCGTATTATTATTATGCGGTAGTTGAAATTGAAAAAGGCAAAATGGAAGAGGCTGGAGCTTGAAAAAATGAGAGGGTGATTATTTGAAGTTGATATTGTGATATGTGAGGAGAATGAAAAGCAGATACCAGGCTTGCAAACGAGGAGTTGGGTATGAAAATAAGCCAGGACAAGGGTAAGACATTGGTGGATATGGAAGAAAAGACACGGAAGAGGAATGATAAAACTACATACCGTAGTGAACCATTAGATGACGTAGAGATCTTCAAACATCTAGAAAGCATACTAGAAGAGGATAGAGCAATAACTAAGGAGGTCAGTAACAAGGTATAGCTTGCAGGATAATTCTCTCAGTGTGTTACATTAGTACGGAACAAGCAGGCACCAAGACGATGCAGAGAGGTGTTGTAAAAGCATATATATTATTTTGGTATATGCAGGAGAGTAGAAATATGGATTAAAACTGCCAGAAGGTAAAGTAAAATACAGGGAACTGAAAATTTCTGCGAAGCATCTAAACAAACAAGAAAGGGTCGTATAAAGAACATAGAGACACGAAAATAGCTAAGAATGAAAAACTACAGGACAAAGTAGAGAGAAAGATGCTGAAATGGTATGGCCATGTCAGAAGGATGGAAGAAGCTAGATTTCCAAGAGCAATGCTTGAATAGAAGGTGAATGGAGGTATACCAAGAGGTAGGCCAAGGATATTATGGATATATACCGTCGGGCTGAATGGCTCAGACGGTTGAGTCACTGGCCTTATGCCCCAACTTGACAGGTTCGAACTGGCTCAGTCCTATGGTATTTGAAGGTGCTCAAATACGTCAGCCTCGTGTCGGTAGATTTGCTGGTACGTAAAAGAACACCTGCGGCGTCAAATTTCGGTACTTCGGCGTCTCCAAGAACCGTAAAAGTAGTTACTGTGACGTAAAGCCTATAATCCTCTTATTATTATAATGTTATTGTTTCTACGTACCACTAACTACTGTCACTCCCCTTCTCTACTTTTCTGAGAAACACTTGAGTATAACGTGCTGCGATTACTCTAAGTTTCTTATATAATTTTCTCAGAGCTGATAAATTCTCAAGATTTTATTGTTCTTCATAAGGAGCATTTTCAAAAGTTGGCTTGATAGCATCTATTACTTTCTTTCTTTTCTTTTCTACAATTTTCTTTACGTCGCAACAGGTATGTTTTGAAAACGAAAATCCAAAGCCCGTTTCCAGTCATTCGACCGGGTCAGGAATGGAGTGAACGAAGCCCCCATCTAGCGGCGAGGATAAGAAATGTTCCGTCTGCCGAAGCCTGTCGCACTCTTCTGGGGCAATGATAAATGACTGACAGATGAAATGTTAATGGAGAGTATTGCTGGAATGAAGGATGACAGGGAAAACCGGAGTACCTGGAGAAAAAACTGTCCCGCCTCCGCTTTGTCCAGCAAAAATCTCACGTGGAGTGACCGGGATTTGAACCACGGTATCCAGCGGTAAGAGGCCGGCGAGCTGCCGCCTGAGCCACGGGGGCTACGGATAGATCTTATGGATAGGAAATATTATCCTTGTTATTTTGACATAATTCCCACACGGTGAGTGTAACACCTTCAAATTGAGAGTTAGATATATGATCAAGGCAAAATAAAAAATACTTCCATTAGAAGAATTTTTATAATCAGCAAATGTTGGTGTAAGAATTGAATACATATCTTAATTCATAATATACTTTGGAGATGGAAAAATTACAGACTTGTTCTCATTTTACGTGGAAACCTCGCATCGCTGGCCGACTTACGCACCACGCCCTCCCCCTCCCGCCGCCCAGACAGCCTTCTGTGAATTGTACCAGAACGTCTTTGTGAGTGTTGCGTGCGTATTATTGTGTATATTGCTTGTGTATTAAGTAATAGATTGGACAATGAAGTGTTCGACTGAACAGCGAATTAATTTGGTGGAGTGTTATTTGAAGAGAGACAGCTGTAGAAGATGCATTCGGAGATTTGCTAGTAGATATCCTGAATCTAGCATTCCTACGAAATCTTGCGTTTCGAAATTGATGAATCAATCAATCAATCAATCAATCAATCAATCAATCAATCAATCAATACTGATCTGCATTTAGGGCAGTCGGCCAGGTGGCAGATTCCTTATCTGTTGTTTCCTAGCCTTTTCTTAAATGATTTAAAAGAAATTGGAAATTTATTGAACATCTCCCTTAGTAAATTATTCCAATCCCTAACTCCCCTTCTTATAAACGAATATTTGCCCCAATTTGTCCTCCTGAATTCCAACGTTATCTTCATATTATGAAAAAGGGGCGTACAGCAGGGGTCGGTCCACAAAGCGACCAGACTGCTGAAATTTCGACCACATACAATAAGGTTTGTGCAGAAACTTACTAAACAAATTTCGCGCAAGAATAAGGTTTTCACATACTCTCATATAGCAGCCGACGAGTTGGGAGAGTCAATTCAGAATTTAAAAAACTAGTAATTATTGTTATAACTACTTCTTGCACTACTCTGTGCAGTAGACATTTGCAGCAGGTGGCAATAATTTCAAAATTTAAACAAAATTTAAATAATCAATGGATAAAAGAATATGAGCAGTAAATTGTACAGACCAAGTAATGTACAGTGGTCTTATATATTTGTAAGAGTTTCCTCTTCTCTCAGACAGTACTGTATTTTTAAATAATTTATTATTGTATTGTGAATATTTTGTAAACTCTGCCAATACTTTATCCTTGCATTGCACCGTCAAGAGCCTCGCCCTTTCTTGACTAAGTAAAAAATACGAGTATATATCAATAATTGAGGATGATTGCACAAAATCACCTGAAAGTGAGGGGCGAATAAGTGAGAGCTGAGAAACAACTGGGGCACTAAATTCAGTATTGTGGAGTAGAAATATTTAAACAGAGTATTTTACTGTGCGAGCAAGGGCAATAAACGGACAGCATGCAAACAAATTATTAGCGGCAGAAATAGATTTTTGGGGAGCAAGAAAGTCAGAACTGTATAAGCAGTAAGCACTAAATCAGGGAAATCATGGAGGCAGAGAAGAATGTATTGAACAAAGACGATTAAAATTGTTATGATATGTGAAAAGGATAAGATATGCCAGACTCCCGAAGATGATGATAAACTGGGAAACTGAGGGCAACAGGTTACGGGGAAATCCTAGGGAAAAATTGGATGAATGGTTTACGGAGCAGCATGGATACAACCAGCCTAAATGAGGAATATTATGGAGGAAGAAAGCATATGGACAAATGGGTTCAAGGAAAACTACTGTATTATAGAAAACTTCTTAGATAATACTACAGTCCACTAGTTAATTCGTAGTGTTATATTGCCCGTTTCTTGCGAAATTTGAATACGTCGAAGAAATAAATCTAACCTGGAAATGAGGAATATCAAAATTTCATTCAATAAATATTTCAGTAAATACATGATATTTAAAATCTGAATGATTCCGAGTTAAAGAGAATGGACACAATTTACAAAGTCTGTCACGTGCTTCATCCATGTATTCTTCATTTCATGGATCACTGAGAGTTAATGTACATTTGAGTGTTCTTGTAGTTCCTTTTCGCGCTGAGATGAACGAATAGAAACTGGGATTTCAGAGGCCTAAAATATAAGTGCGTGAGCGAGATCGTCTTTGATCTCTTAGACTGCTACAACGAATGAATCGACTTTAATGACTGGAAACTACAACTGTTATTAAATAGTGAACAATTATTTTTAAAGATGATGGATATGTTGATGGCATGAGGAAGATGTAAGTTTGTTCGCCAGGTCCTTGAAATCAAAGCCATTCTAGAAATCCCCAACGTAGCTTCAAAGTCACACGTTCCACGTACACTTTGTTTGTCAGTCTCCGTCACTCGATCTGCCCTATTATGTTCCCATGTTCCACGTAAGCCACTACAGCAGGGGTGAGCAAACGTTAGACACTGCCGCACGCGAGCAAAAGGAGATATTGTAGGAGCTGTCGTGACAATGGTAGACCTGCGGTGACTCGAAACTTCTTGTGTTTGATGATGATGATGATGATGATGATGATGATGATTGTTGTTTAAAAGGGCCTAACAGCTAGGTCATAGTCCCCTTATGGTACGAGGTGTAATGAAATGCAAATTAAATCTTCGAAATATATCTACTGACTAGAATCTAAAACGAATGATGATTAGAAAATGATCGTGAAACAAAAACAATCAGTGGATCCAATTCACAATATCTTAATTACTGGGGGTGATACTTATCTGAAGGGGTCCAAAATCCAGATCACCGGCCCCTCACAATGGTACCAATCACTAGTAAATCAGAACCATGGTGTTCCTGCTACAGTGGTTCTAATCACAGGTAACGTAGACTCATGGTGTTTCTCGCATGGTGGTACTAATCACAGGTAATGAAAACCCGTGGTGTATCACACACAGGTAGCATAAACCCATGGCGTTTCGCACGTAAGGGCACCACTCACAAACAACACAGATCCATGGTGCTTCTCACATAAGTGTACTAAACAGAGGATCCGGTATTGCCGTGGTGTTCCTCACTTGGTGGAACTAATCACAGGTCGCATTTACTCATAGGGTCACTCACATAGTGGTACTAATCATAGGCAATGGGGACCCACGATGCATCACACATGGTAACGCCGGCACGCAACAAAATCACATGGTGTTTCTTACATAATAATAGTACTCTCTGGCACCACAGACCAATGGATTTCCTCAAATAGAGGTACTAATCTTAGACGCTGCTATTCCCGTGGTGTTTCTCACATAGTAGGACTAACCGCAGGCAACGTAGACTCATGGTGTTGCACAGGGTTGGTTCTTCCCTCGGACTCAGTGAGGGATCCCACCTCTACCGCCTCAAGGGTAGTGTCCTGGAGCGCGAGACTTCGGGTCCGGGGATACAACTGGGGAGAATGACAAGTACCACGCCCAGGCGGCCTCACCTACTATGCTTAACAGGGGCCTTGTCGGTGAATGGGAAGATTGGAGAGAATAGACAAGGAATTGGGAAGGAAGCGGCCATGGCCTTAATTTAGGTACCATCCCTGCATGTACATGAGGAGGGAATCGAACCCACCTCTACTCAGTTGACCTCCCGAGGCTGAGTGGACCCCGTTCCAGCCCTCGTACCACTTTTCAAATTTCGTGGTAGAGCCGGGAATCGAACCGGGTCTCCGGGTGTGGCAGCTAATCACACTAACCACTACACCACAGAGGCGGACCAGCTTCAGTTCTTCTTATAAATTAAAACTGACTGCCATAAATTTTTAAATAATGTTAGTAATACGAACCTTTAGCAAATGAAAGAAACATCGAATTAAATATATGCATTTGGTCAAGACTTGACTCACAAAAATTACCTTAGAAAGAGAAACTACGGAAGTATTTTGAACTTTTAAAAACTGTATTTAACTTACGTTTCACAAGTGCAATTTTAAATAATATACATTTATTACATTTTATTTATGCCCACTCATTAATTCATTTATTTATTTATTTACTTCCTGCGTTTTAATATATTCCTCATCCCTTAAAATTCTCTTCTATTAATTTTTTTTTGCTAGTTGCTTTACGTTGCACCGACACAGATAGGTCTTACGGCGACGACGGGACAGGGAAGGGCTAGGAGTGGGAAGGAAGCGGGCGTGGCCTTAATTAAGGTACAGCCCCAGCATTTGCCTGGTGTGAAAATGGGAAACCACGGAAAACTATTTTCATGGCTGCCGACGGTGGGGTTCGAACCTACTATCTCCCGAATACTGGACACTGGCCGCACTTAAGCGACTGCAGCTATCGAGCTCGGTATTAATTTATTATATGCATACATATGTATAGGAATTCTGAAGTAGAAACGTATGCTACAGAGATAAATGTCTCTACTGTACATATTAAAATAGAACCGTTCCTAGCCTAATAACGAAAATGTTTACCGTTTTAACTTCACCATTTAGTTCAAGACCGGCAGTAAGGAAACGAAACATTACAATTGATAGGGATTATATATAACAATCCAAGGACACGAGGGATCATTACTGTCAAAATCTTACCCACTTCATTCTCACTTTTAAGTTCTAAGTGAGGCACATTCAGTCAGTCAGTTCCCTTGGCTCTGATAAAGGAAGTAGAATCACATTATTATGCGATTCAATTTCAGAAGCTTATATTATATGCCGTATAAACGCTTGATAAGCTCTACATGGAGTGTATACGCAATGACTGGGAATGGAAAGACGGGAAATTCAGATTCCAAAGTGCAACTCCAGCACAATTCTCTCATCCTTCCTTTCTCTTCTGTCCCCCACGTTTCGCACAGTCTTCCTTCCCTTACTATTTCTTGGTATAGCTGAAAATTGGCCCGTCACGAGTGGCTTTGCCCAAGAAGAGCTATAGCAATATATACAGAACACAACGCATCAGCATGGCCGGCCGCCTGCCTGCAGGCTCGCCAGCTTTCTCACTATATTTCTGATAAAATCACCACCAAAACACACTAAAACCTTCTTATATATTTTATAGGAACATTTTTCATTAGCTCTTGAGAACTTGTTTTTCTATCTCTATCTATCTCCCTCTCATAGTAAACATTTCCTGATAGCTTTATTCTGGATTGTCGTAATTTAATGTACATCATTTAACGACCATTCTTTGTTGAGTACTACATCGATTTAACGCAACATAAAACAAACCTCATTACACTAGATTCCTTATGAGTGCTATTGGACTAGACAAACGAGTCATTGAAAATAGAACTCAGGGAATTAAAGTAGGTGAAGCTTTACCTGATCCTGTAAGTATTAAGAGGGGAATTCCTCAAGGGAGTATTGTTGGACATTTTGTTTTCTGTAGTGTAAGGTCTCCCAGCAGATTGTACGATTCTTTGGACATATAATGCGCCGAGATGGTAGTCTTCAAAAGTTGATTGTTGAGGACAAATTCCAGGGAACCAGACAACGAGGACGAGTACCAACGCAATGGATTGACATGGTGAACGGCCCCCTACAGAGTTATCTCAGAGTAACCACATTGAAAGCTTTAGATAGGGAAGAATGGCGGAGTATGGTTCATCGGCTAGAGTGCTGAATATTATGATAGTCACGACAACTCAGTCATGCGGCAAAACGAAGAAGAAGTTTCTTATATAACGCAACATATGCATATATAAATGGTATGAGTAGAGAACTGGAATCAGAGATAACAATTTTTTCGGATGATGTTATTTTGTATAGAATAAGTAAGTTACAAGATTCTGAGCAACTGTAAAAGAACCCCGACCATATTGTGAGATGGACAGTAGGCAATGGTATGAAGACGAACGGGGTTAAAAGTCGGGTTGTGAGTTTCAATAACAGAAAAAGTCCTGTCAGTTTTAATTACTGCGTTGATGGGGTGAAAGTTCCTTATGGGGATCACTGTAAGTACCAACGTGTTAATATACGGAAAGATTTTCATTGGAGTAATCACATAAATGCAATTGTAAATAAAGGATACAGCTATCTGCATATGATTATGCGGTATTTAGGGGTTGAAGTAAGGATAACAATGAGGAGGCATATAAGACCTCAACTAGAGCATGCTTCCAGTGTAAGGGACCCTCGCGGGGATTACTTGATTCGAGAACTGGAAAAAATCCAAATAAAAGCAGCTCGATTTATGCTGGGTGATTTCCGACGAAAGAGTAGCATTAGAAAAAATTTGCAAAGTTCGTGCAGGGAAGACTTGGGTGAAAGGAGACGAGGTGATCAACATAGTGGTATGTTCCGAGCTGTCAGTGGAGAGATGGCGTGGAATGACATTATTAGACGAATAAATCTGTGTGGTATTTTTAAAAGTAGGAAAGATCACAATATGAAGATAAAGTTGGAATTCAGAGAACAAATTGGGAAAAATATTATTTTATAGGTCTGGGAGTTAGGGATTGAAAAAACTTACCAAGGGATATGTTCAATAAATTTCCAAATTCTTTACAATCATTTAAGAAAATGCTAGGAAAACAACAGATTTGAGATCTGCCACCTGGGCGACTGCCTTAAATGCAGAATAATGCTGATTGATTTTGTATGCTTTAGCCTAACAAGCGACGGCTCCTCAGTCTGAAGTTCTCCAAGTTGTTTGATGACGCTTGGTCTGCACCATAAATCCCGTCGGTCGTTATTCTTGGCTTTCTATATCCGGGGCCGCTGTTTCAACGTCAGAAAGTCCTCAGTTGTTCTCACGTAGTTTGTACTGACCTTGAACTAGCCCTCACATGCAGTTACGAATCCCCGACCTGGCAAGGAATCAAACACGGAGACTCCGGGCAAGAGGTAGGCTTGCAAACACTAGAACGCAGGACTGGCTTAACCCATCCATACCTCCATACTTCTTTTTCGTCTTCTTCCCCTTCTTCTTATTATTGTTATTATTATTATTATTATTATTATTATTATTATTATTATTATTATTATTATTATTATTATTATTATTATTATTATTATACCGCTTTTCCCACATCTGTGGGGTCGCACATGTGGATTGGGCCCTGTTTTACGCCGGATACCCTTCCTGACGCCAATCAAATGAGGAGGGATGTAAACACTATTGCAAGTTTCTGTGTGGTTGGTAGTGTAGTATGTTGTCTGATTATGGAAATTAAAGTGTTCGGACAAACACGAACACCCAGGCTCCAAGGCTGAATAATTAATCGGAGGCGATTAAAATTCCCGACCCGGGCGGGAAGCGGACCCGGGACCCTCTGAACTGAAGGTCTCAAAATGGACCATTCAGCCAATGACTCGGACTTCATCATACCTCAGTAACCGTAACCCCGTAGCACTACAGCACTTGAAGGGCTTTGGCTTACGAAGCGACCGCTGCTCAGCCCGAAGGCCTGCAGATTACGAGGTGTCTTGTGGTCAGCATGACGAATCCTCTCGGCCATTATTCTTGGCTTCCTAGACCGGGGCCACAATCTCACCGTCAGGTAGCTCCTCAATTCTAATCACGCAGGCTGGGTGGACGTCGAACCAGCCCTCAGATCCAGGTAAGAATCACTGACCTGGCCGGGAATCGAACCCGAGGCCTCCACGTAAGAGACGGGTACGCTACCCCTACACAAATAAGATTAAATCTGAGAATTTTGGACGACGATTTATGTGGTAGAACGGGTTGGAATAAGGCAATATTAATCACACAACACATGGAAATCGCCTGTAATTAATCAGGAAATTTTCATTGGCTCGGAATAGTCCAACTTCAAAAGATACTAATGACACTAAATGATCAGTCCTTCACGATTTTGAAATAACAATGTTAAACCACGTAGGGATTTATTATTATTATTATTATTATTATTATTATTATTATTATTATTATTATTATTATTATTATTATTATTATTGCAGACTCCGTGGATCAGGCGACAGCGCGCCTTCCTCTCACCGCTGCTGCTGCTGCTGCTGGTGGTGGTGGTGGTGATTATTGTTTTAAGAAGAAGTACAACTAGGTAACCATCCTCAACTCACCGCTGGGTTCCGTGGTTCAAATCCCGGTCACTCCATGTGAGATTTGTGCTGGACAAAGCGGAGACGGGACAGGTTTTTCTCCGGGTACTCCGGTTTTCCCTGTCAAATTTCATTCCACCAATACTCTCCATTATCATTTAATTTCATCTTCCAGTCATTAATCTTTACCTCAGAGAAGTGCGACAGGCTTCGGCAGCCGGCACAATTCCTATCCTCGCCGCTAGATGGGGCTTCATTCATTCCATTCCTGACCCGGTCGAATGACCGGAAACAGGCCGTGGATTTTCATTATTATTATTATTGTTATTATTTAGCCCTGATACATTTGTGTTTGCAATACGCTACATATTCTGTAATGCTCTAGAACAAATTAGCTCCTTTTATTAACCTGTCTCTGTCTCACCTTTGATTTTGACAATACGAAAGTGACTGAGTTATGAGCAATATCAGCATTATGATTCCTTATGCAGATATTTCCGGTGCTCAATGGAATGAAAGTGATACTCATAGGATCGGTAAACCAGGTGAAAGGATAAGTCTTTTCCTGTTTTACTAAGAGATGGCGCCAACAAACAGTACACAGCGTATGAATTTGACACATACGTCAGTTTGTTGGTCTGACATCAACCTATCAACACACATAAGTTGTGTCCGCCAAACATTAGCGTCTATGTTGTATCGTTCAGTGGTCATGTCGACGTTTGTGAGAAGAACATTTGCGGCACGCATTGGTTTTCTTATTAAATCGAAAGGAAACGGCTGTGGAAAATCATTGTCTGCTGGTAGAAACATATGGTGAACATGCTCCATCGATTAGAACATGTGAGTCATTGTTTCGATATTTTAAACATAGTGATTTCTATGTGAAAGATTATTGGCGCTTACCAGCTGTATTGTGCATTATGAACTCTTGAAGCAGTGCGAAACCGTTAATGCTCAACTCTATCGCCAACCGGAATGGGCCAGAAGACATGACAAAGTGATTTTGCTACACAACAATGCGTCGTCTCACACAGCAACACCAGTGAAAGTCACTTTGAAATCGCTTGGATGGGACATCCTTCCGCACCCGCTGTACTACCCCGACCTTTCACATTAATGGGACACGCGCTTGAAGAGCAGCACTTCAGCAATTTCGACGAAATTGGAAAATGGCTCGACGAATGGTTTGCCGCAAAAGATGAGCAGTTTTTCTGGCATGGTATTCATAACTTACCTGAAATTTGGGCGATGTGAGTAGAAACCGATGGCCAATATTTTGAATAAATAAAAAATGACTTTCCCTTGAAAATTACGTGTTTTATTTACCACAAAACCCGGCGAAAACTTAGGCATACACCTGGTATGTGTGTTTTTCGGTGGGCTTCTCAGTCTGATAAAATAGCACCTTTCCACTCGATGAGGAAGACGAAGGGATACTACCTCACAGCTTATTTCCCTACTACGAATCTTGAGTGAAAGTAAAGCTGTTCAGAACCACTAAAGATGCAGGATCTGTTGAGGTTTCGAGCTGATGACTATACACACAGTACATTGTTGTATGAGTTGAACAAGACTATCGTTATAATGCTCATTGGATTAAGTCGTAGTAGAATTCAACAAGGATTATGTCCTTAATTGTGTGAGCAAATTAGGGACACTTCCTAAAAGACCAATATGAACGCAACACACCCGTTTCCACTGAAATGAAATGTCGTATGGCTTTTAGTGCCGGGATATCCCAGGACGGGTTCGGCTCGCCAGGTGCAGGTCTTTCTATTTGACTCCCGTAGGCGACCTGCGCGTCGTGATGAGAATGAAATGATAATGAAGACAACACATACACCCAGCCCCCGTGCCATCGGAATTAACCAATTAAGGTTAAAAAACCCGACCCGGCCGGGAATCGAACGCTGACCGTTCATCCAACGAGTCGGACACCCGTTTCCACTAAGGGGTGGTTATGAATAATAATGTAAACAACCTAGTAATTTGAAGTTATTTTCCTACATTCCCATCAAAAATGTAGTTTGCTGTGTAAACAATATTGGTCTGGACTGGTTAGGTTAGGGTAGGGTTAGGGTGATAAGAGCGCATTATATGTGGGCTAGTGGTGGAAAATTGAACCAGAACGGTAATACATTTCATAACTGAGAGATACATGGGAAGATTACAGCGCATTCTATAAGTTCTAAGGGTACATCATTTTAATAGTAATATATCTCTAAATTATAGCGGATATTTAAATTTATTTTTCAAGTAAAAGAAAATGTAACATTTAGCCAAGTTTTCCCATTATGGTAGTGCATTTAAAACGAATCACTGAGCAAATCACATCCTCAAACTATATTTAACATAAATTAATACCAATCTCAGGTAACTGGAATAAATACCACATCAAGACTGCTTTAAATTCAGTTAGAAAATCCTAAGTTGTCAACTATGCTTTGTCTCTGCTCGTAAACCTGCTGTTGTTTCGGCATCTGCTGTGAACTTTGACGCTTGCACTGAATGCATTCTGGTAGCTTTTAAGCTTGCCGTAACTGATGTGAGGTATTTATCCTCTTTCTAAAAGAATAATTCAATTTAATTTAATATTAAAAATACCTTCATATTTTATTGTAACGATATTTTCACTTTGAAGGCATTCATTTCTTACTTAGAGTGCAACGTTAAGAATCGATATACACAAACAAGTTCACTGAAAAGCTCTCACATCCAATACGCATCTTGTAACTGAGGAGCTTTGCAAATGTACAGACTAAATACACCTGAAGAGGATCCGCGGTTTGGGTTACGTACCTATCAGCTTGAATTCGAGAGATGGTGGGTTCGAACCCCACTGTCGACAGCCCTAAGAATGGTTTTCCGTGATTTCCCATTTTCACACCATGCAAATGCTTGGGCTGTACCTGAATAAAGTCCACGGTTGCTTCCTTCCCTCTCCTCGTCCTTTCCTGTCCCATCGTCGCCATAAGACATATCTGTATTGGAGCGATGTAAAGCATATTAAAAAAACTCAATAGCAATACTGGATTGATATACTGTGGTCATAAGGTCAAATCATGAGTTTTACATGTGCGTTACGCAACCTTTAGAAGAGAGAGGCAGTTTCCAGTACATTCTTTTTTAATTAATGCATTGAGCATATTTCTTTTGCTGGCACTAGGATTTCACCTGCAAACAAATCTAAATCGTTATGCTACATCTGTACATAATTAGACTCTGTTTCTGAGTAAGGCTTTATAATATTAGAAAGTTCCTCCTTCTGACTTATGCTGGCCATATGAGTCATGATTAAACATCATAGTCTATAATTTTCAATTTCCCAATTTCAGTAGAAAAGTATTTTTATTAGGAATCGACTACATAACACTGTACACAAAATCTTATCCTATCTCATAAGAAGTAGTACCAGTTTCGGTCATTGTGTGACCATCTTCAGCTACATACGTAAAGTGACTTAAAAATTAAACATAAACACATAAACAATCATAAGACATTATTTAATTTAATTTCCGGGTTGAACCGTGTTGTACTTGTACGCATATCACGTACAGTTTGCCGACGTTTCGAATACATTGCAGTATTCTTTGTCAAGGCGACTGAAATACCCCTATTCGATCCGAGGTAATCAGTCTCCCAGGCAGAAATTACACTACTAGAGTGGGCTTGATCTTGGCCTTTTATATCCTAGCCTTTCTGGCTGACGTAAGCCCTGGCTGTCTCGCGAGACTTCTGGAAATTATATGTCACAGCCAGGTAGTGGGGGCTTGCCCGCGCTGTTATGTAATAGGATTGCGGCCCGTGTGTTTATGTTGTGGTCTGTATGTCTTAAACTATGAATGACAGTCATCCAAGAATTACTGATTTTGTATCCTTCTTCTAAATTTATGTTGTTCGGATGTTTCTTGATTTCGATAGCCTCGCGGATTTTCCTTTCCAGATTCCAAGGGATAGCTGCTAGGATCTTGGTTGTCAAATGATATTCCGTGCCTAGTTTCGTAGGAATGCTTGGCTACAGCTGAAATATCTGTGTTTTGGTTCTTGGTGTGACGGATATGTTCTTTTAGGCGGGTGGAGATCAGACGTCTTGTCTCAGCTACATAACAAGCTCCGCAGTTACATTCAATGTGATACACTCCAGGGGCCTGTAATTCAATTGTGTCTTTTACTGGTGGTAGATAACGGGCTAGCTTACGGTGAGGTTTATAGATAGTTTTTATGTTGTATTTGTCTAGTATCTTGCTGATCCTGTCTGTAGTGTTTTTAATGTACGGCAGTATCGCTATTTTCTGGCGGGTCAGTTCTTCTTTCCCGTTGTTTTCTCCTGCGGCGGCCTTTTCTTTGTTCTCTTCTGATTTTTTAAGGACTCGTCGAATGTTATTGAGCGAGTAGCCATTTTTCCTAAGGGTTTCCGTGAGGTGTTCTTTTTCTTCCTCGAGGTGCTCTGCGTCAGATATCGCTATGGCCCTGTTCACTAGTGATGTTAGGACAGCCTGCTTTTGTGGTGGGTGATGATGAGACGAGGCGTGTAGGTACCTGTCTGTGTGAGTGGGTTTCCTGTATACTGCGCGACTCAGCGTCCCATTCTTCACACCGTGGAAGCTTCACTTCTAAGAATCATAAGACATGTTGTTTGAGTCGTCAGTCCTTAGAGTGGTTTGATGCAGCCACCCGTGCCACCCTATCCTGTGCTAACCTTTTCATTTATACATAATTGCTGCATCCTACATCTGCTTGTCACATTGTACCTTCGTCTACCCCTACCGTTCTTACCGACTACACTTCCTCAAAAACCAACTGAACAAGTCCTGGGTGTCGTAAGATTTGTGCTGTGATTCTATCTCTTCTTCTGTTCAAATTTAAGAACAACGATATCCTCTCACCAGTTCGATTCAGTATCTCTTCATTCGTGATTCTATCTAACCATCTCACCTTCAGCATTCTTCTGTAACACCACATTTCAAAAGCTCCTATTATCTGTTTTTCTGAGCTAGTTACCATCCATATTTCACTTCCATACAATGCCACGCTCAAGATCAAAGTATTTAAAAATATATTTCTAACTCCTATATCAACGTTCGAAGTGAGCAAATTTCTTTTCTAAAGAAAGGCCTTCTTTGCTTGTGTTAGTCTGCATTTTATGTCCTCCTTACTTCTGCCATCGTTAGTTATTTTACTGCCAAAGTAACAATATTCATCTACTTTCTTTTAGATTTTATTTCCTAATTTAATATTTCCTGCATCACCTGACTTCGTTCGACTGCACTCCATTACTTTTGTTTTGGAGTTATTCAGCGATTTCTCCAGATCTCCTGCAGTCTCAGATAAAATATCAATATTATCAGAAAATCTCAGGGTTATGATTTCCTCTCCTTGGATTGTGATTCCCTTTCCAAACTACAAAATCCAAGATTTGTTTGTGAACATTATTTACAATGTCATCTTTAGTATCTTCTCTGTTGATCTAGATTAAGAAACACATCATTATTGTCCTAACATTTAAGCTGCTTGGAATTTGTCCTATGAATTATGAATACACTTTAAAACATCTAATAAACTCTGATTGTCTTTAAAGACACACCGTTTATTCAAAAAATTACTCAGTTTAAAAGTATGGTACATTCATGACTTAAAGTAAATACAAACAAACTTGTCTACATTTTATGTCGTTGGTGAATTATCAGATGATGTATTTGGGCAGTCAAATTTACTTTAAAAATCTCTTGTTGTCACCAATGACCACCGAATTGCAGTATTCTCGCTCCATTCATGTCACGGTAACGAAACTTCCCGGCCCAGAAAATCTCTACAGCCAATTAAGGACCTTTTAGAAAATGTAGACAAATGTCATCGGGGAATTTAAAGTATTTTCTTCAGATAACATCAAGGCCACTTTAAATTCAGTCACAAATTTCTAAAATGTCCACTCGGTGTGTACAAGCAGTTTTATTCCTTTCTTGATTTAAAAAAGTATAGTAAACTAGCAAGATACCCGTGCTTCGCTACGGTATTATACTGAAATTTATAATTGAATGCTTATTGTTTTAGATATATAATCCGCCGAAATTCGCGATCTGACTCGTTCTCTGGGAGAATCCACCAAAATTCCCGATCTATTATTTTACGGCACGTTTCCTCCCATTTTTAAATCTTCCTTTCCAGCAATCGATTTCGTACTTCCCGGGTTAGGCTCAGGTATTCCTTCAGGTCAGTTGGGTCCGTAAATCTTTGCCATATTTTCCTATAATATTTTTAATACGGATATAATCCTTCAGGAGATCCGGCGTGCTGTCATACTGGGTGCCTTGGCGGCACTGAACCCGCGACCGGACTGCATTCTTAGTCATTACCCGTCCAGGAGCCGTTTCCATCGCGGTCCGCAATTTGACGACGGTCCGGAATATTGTTATTATTATTATTATTATTATTATTATTATTATTATTATGTGTTGCTGGAATGGCTGATGACAGGAAAAACCGGAGTATCCGGAGAAAAACCTGTCCCGCCTCCGTTTTGTCCAGCACGAATGCCACATGGAGTGACCGGGATTTGAACCACGGAACCCAGCTGTGAGAGGCCGGCGCGCTGCCGCCTGAGCAACGGAGGATCCTTATAAGTACATTAATAACAGTAAAATCAATTGGTCTCAGCTCCTTCTACACCCCACCGCCGTTAAGTTTATTTACAGCCACCGCCCGCCCCCCCCCCCCCCCGAAAAAGAACTAAAAGGATGCTTGTTTCTTTATGTTTAAGGGAGATTCTAAACACCAATGTTCACGTCTATTACCTTCAGTTTTGAGATATATGTATCCACATAAAAATAATTTACTTTTTTTCACTTCATTTCACAATAATCTCTCCTCCCCCTAAATGAATTTTCCAGCAAAAAAATACTTGTTTCTTTAACAGTAAAGGATCTTCTAAATACCAATTATCACGACTCTAACTTCTTCAATTTTTGATTTATGTGTCCTCATGAAAGTAATTCAACTCCTTTACACTCCCGCCCTCCAAGATGGTTTCCCCAACAAAACGCCTTTTTCTTTGTTTTTAAAGGAGATCCAAATACGAATTTTCACGTCTATAACAACTTTAGTATTAGATGTATGTATTCTCATACAATTAAGTCAACTAATGTTTCAATTCTTTCACCCCCCCCCCCCCATTGGATTTTGCGAGAATACGTGTTTCTTTACTTTTAAAGCAGATTGCGAATATCAAATTTCACGTCTGTAACATCCTCATTTTTGAGATATCAGTAGCCTAATTAAAAGAATTCATCACCATTTTTAGTCACTTTTACCCCCCCACCCCCGCCCTCCACACAAGTGGTATTTCCGAAAACTAAAAATACACTTTTCATTATGTTTAATAGAGATAAAAAAATACCATTTTTCACTTCTGTAACGTGTTAAGTTTTTTAGATATCCGTAAAAATTCTCATTTTAAAATTTCACCCCTTTTGGGTTCCCCTTAAGTAGAGTTTCCAAAAACAAATAACCTATATTTCTTTACATTTACAGGAGATTTTCACCCACTGTTTACGTCTGTAACATTTTACGATTCCAAGATATTCTGTAGATAGAGTCTTTCAAAAAATTCACCCCAATTTGTCACTCCTGTTTAACCGCCATTAATTGGCTTTTCCAAAAACTAAAAAATACGTGTTTCTTTATTTTTAAAGGAGATCCCATATGCGAATTATCAGTTCTGTAATGTCTTTCATTTCTGAGATATGTGTATCCTCATTAAAGGCATTCAACCCATTTTTCACCCTTTTACACCCCTCCTATTAGGACTTACTGGAAACAAAAAAATACGTGTTCCTTTATTTTTAGAGGAGATTCTAACCACCAATTTTTACATCTGTAAATTTTAAAGTTTTAAGATGTAGACACACTCATTTTAAAAAATTCACCCCCGTTTTCACCCCCCCCCAATATTTGGATTTTCCAAAAACGAAAAAATACCTGTTTCTTTACTTTTAAAGTAGATCCAAAATACCAATTTTCAGGTCTGTAATATCTTCAGGTTCTGAAATATAAGTATCCTCATGAAAGGCATTCAACCCATTATTCACCCTTTTACACCCTCCTATTGGGATTTTCCGGAAACAAAAGAATACGTGTTTCTTTATTTTTAAAGGAGATTCTAAATACCAATTTTTACATCTATAAACTTTAAAAGTTTTGAGATATAGATACACTCATTTCAAAAAATCACCCCCTTTTCACCCCCCCCCCTATTAATTGTATTTTCCACAAACAAAAAATACGTGTTTATTTATTTTTAAAGGAGATCCCAAACACCAATTTTCAGGTCTGTAATATCTTCCGGTTCTGAAATATAAGTAGACTCATGAAATGCATTCGATCCCTTTTTCAACCTTTTCCACCCTTCCTATTAGGATTTTCCGAAAACAAAATATACGTGTTTCTTTATCTTTAATGGAGATTCTAAATACCTATTTTTACACCTATAACCTTTAAAAGTTTTGAGATATAGATACACTCATTTTAAAATATTACCCCTTTTTACCCCCTTAATTGGGTTTTCCAGAAACAAAAAAATACGTGTTTCTTTATTTTTAAAGGAGATCCCAAACACCAATTTTCAGGTCTATAATATCTTCAGTTTCTGAGATATAAGTAGCCTCATTAAAGGCATTCAACCCCTTTTTCACCCCTTTTCACACCTCCTATTGCGATTTTCCGAAAACAAAAAAATACGTGTTTCTTTATTTTTAATGAAGATTCTAAATACCAATTTTTACATCTGCAAACTTTAAAAGTTTGGAGATATAGATTCACTAATTTTAAAAATTCACCCCCTTTTCACCCTCCCATAAATTAGATTTTCCAAAAACAAAAAAAATACGTGTTTCTTTATTTTTAAAAGAGATCAAAAGTACCAATTTTCAGGTCTGTAATATCTTCAGTTTCTGAGATATAAGTACCGGTATCCTGATTAAAGGCATTCAACACATTTTCCCCCATTTTCACCCTTTTTCACCCCTCCTATTGGGATTTTCTGAAAACAAAAAAATACGTGTTTCCTTATTTTCAAAGAAGATTCTAAATACCAATTTTTTACATTTGTAAACTTTTAAAGTTTTGAGATATAGGTGCACTCATTTTAAAACTTCACCCCCTCTTTTCACCCCCTTAGCAACGGAATATCCAAAAATCCTCTCTTAGCGAGCACCTACATCTTAATATGAATGTATCCCCAAAATTTCATTTCATTATGTCCAGTAGTTTTGGCTCGGCGATGATGAATCAGTCAGTCAGTCAGGACAAGCTATTTTATATATATATATAGATTTGCGTATTCGCCTCACGTCTTGCCCACTCGTTCCTCCCCTTGTCTGGTTTGGATTCTCTCCTCCATCCTCTCGTCCCGTTCCATACTCACCGTCTTATTGTTTCCCCACTCGCTTTGCTTTGCGTCCAATCGATTCTAAAGCTGTCAGCTCATGGGAATGGAAAACGCCCGATTATTTACTGCACCCATTCTCCAGGTTCTCGTCCCCAACTCCTCGCCAGTCTATAAGTTTACTTCTTTTGTTAGTGCTCTGGTCCTGCTTCCCCAAACTTTGCAAGTTTTCCTCAAAGTGGCAGGCCGGGGTGACCACCGGAATGCAGTGTTCTCGCTCCATTCATGTCACGATAACGGAACTTCCCCACAAGATGTCAACCTCCTCTGCGGGCTCCCTTTCTCTCTGTTTATTGATTGTCTTCGCATTGATTTATCGAACCATTCATTCTGAATTTGGATCGTAGGTCTCGCGGATGAAGTTAATGGCACTGAAAACTCGAGAATTGTTTGTGTTACAGCCATAGTATGCAGCATGATGAATAATGGAACACTTCAGGAATTTATCTATCTACTATAATTGAACGCGAGAATGGGAACAATGTGAAAACAATTAATGCTACTGACTTCCTTTTTGAACTGATGAGATACATTCAGTAGACTTCAATGGAGATGCACAAAACATGGCTCTAGTTGCTAGACCTGTCACTCAGAGCTCACGTTCCTACCAATCGGCTCACTCGTAGCTGTCCATTGTCACTTCAGTCATATAGTGCTCGCTCTGCCGTTTCCTTCTAACCTTGAAAATGTTCCTTAGATTAAATTTTATAGGACCCCACCTTACCAAAAACGTAAAGTTAAGCTGTTTCACCTAATTGTGAGTAAAGTACTGAAGGTAGAAATATGGTGAAAGTGTAAAAACGCGTCTCTTGGAGAGGTCCAACAAGTGAAAAAAAAAGTGAAATTTTGGAAAATATAACCGGTCCAAATAATACTCACGAAAGCCCCGCAAAAAGGGCAATTTTTAAAAGTGAACTTGTTCCACAATTATTATCCGATGTTTATATTACTTACAAAACTTCCCTCAATCGAAGGTTGTCATAATGGATCAAGCATGTGGAATCGAATTAAGTTATAATTTTGATTTACAATAATTTTGTTAATTACATTATTTTCATAATGTCTAAACTATAAGAGTTACAACACGTAGCACTGATTTCTCAGTAATGAAACTGAACCTCGTAGAGCTAACAAAGACATAGTTTGTAGTTCGGGACCCTCTAAAGTAAATTGCTTTTTGTTTTCTTGCTAGTGGCTTTACGTCGCACCGACACAGATAGGTCTTATGGCAACAATGGGGGATAGGAAAGGGCCAGGAGTTGGAAGGAATCGGCCGTGGCCTTAATTAAGGTACAGCCCCAGCATTTGCCTGGTGTGAAAATGGGAAACCACAGGAAACCATCTTCAGGGCTGCCGACAGTGGGATTCGAACTCACTATCTCCCGGATGCAAGCTCACAACCTCGCGCCTCTACCCGCACGGCCAACTCGCCCGGTAAATGACATTGCTTCAGAAAAATCACAATCAATCGAGGAATAGTCCCTCGAGCTCCTGTCATAAATCCTATCACTTTAATGTCCTTCAATCCAAATTCATATTTATAATAATATCATGGTCGTTCATAGATCAGCTTATTTTGTCTATCAACGTCTTCTGGCTGGTATGTGAAGATTTAAAAACGAACTGTGGTATCTATTATATATTCCACACCCTCGGATGTCTTGCAGGCTATGATGTCATTTCTCCTACTGCTACCGATATTTTATTTAAAAAATTGGCAGATGTTTTAATTTCGCAAAACTAAAGTCTCCAGTTCGATTTGAAGGGGTTCAGGTACGATGTGACAATAACGTTACTGGTGGTAGAGTTAGTGAACCAATGAGTTTTTGGTTTGAGCTTTTGTTATCTAACAATTAATCACTTGAGTTCGTCGTACGCCATTATGCCGCCAACACTTAAACGCCGTTGGTTGCGAATAAAAAGTTAGACGCTTTGAATAAGTTAAAATTGTGAAATATAATGATGGACCAGGAGCGAATGGTATTTAGGATGAAGATGTCGTGATAGCAGAGCGATCAACAAACACAATCGATAAGGATAATCGACCTTCAAATACTTCAAACGTTAACCTCATCAAAAAAGAACAAGAAAAACGACGGGATTACAAAACGAGAATTAGATCGTATGGATACCAATTTCTTCTCGGTTAATCTCAGTGAATTATGTCAAGTGTGTATATTTTATATGGTTTACATACTGTGACCGTTCATTACCATGCCATAGGCATGTTAGGAGGTTTAGTTAATTATATATGCCGTTTTCCGCAACATTCTGTGACATATAATGTAGTCATTAGCAGTTTACATGACGAACCGGGATGTGATTTGCGATATCCCAGCTCGAAGGGAAGAGTTTTCTGAGCTGTAACGAGAAAAGGATAGCGCAGTACTGCTGAACCTTGAAATCGCGCTCTCTTTTCAAGGGAGCGAGAAGGAAAGATGACGCTACGCGTGGAAATGCAGGTTGTCGGAGAGTGGGCTGAGTTAAGGTGTGTTAACCCCTGAGAAATAAATGTCCTCTACTAATTCAACACCGCATTCACTGGTGCCACTTCACCATAATTTACTAAAAAGAGGAAGAAGAACATCTTCACCTGAAATAATTTTTGGAAATTTATGAGTCAGGTCTCATTTGAACCGATGTATTTAATGCTAATTGTTGATGCATGTAAATGCAATACTTTAATGGTGGATCGGTAATGACGCTTGTCATACAGTAGTACTCAGATTAGAGATGACTGCTCAAATCTGACAACGTGTGGAAAAAATTGGGAGATCTTGCGTGATGAACCATGACGCGTGATTTTCTAAAAAGACGCTTTTGAGATTGTGAATGACCCACTGATCGCTTTAGTTTTATATGTGATCAATGGGAAGTAGAGGTCACAAGCTATAATTTGAGGGTTTTCACGTCGCTGAAAGATTCCGATTACCGGACCTTCAATTTCAGCAGAGGCATAATTTACCTCCCCCCTGACCATTTTGTCCGGAGGCTATAAGTAGAGCCAGGACCTAGATGCAGTATCCCATTGTCATTTGTGTAGCTGCAGTACTCACACGCTAGGAGTGAACTTGGATACCAGTGTATGAAGTGTTGTGTCATAGATGAAAAACACATCAGTGCGATGTAAAATATCACGGAATAAGCCGTGTGGCACAAGTTAATGTACAGTATTGATGAATATAAGCCTTATCTCAACATTTAACATTTTAATTATCAACGACAGTCAGTTGCGGCTCATGGTGCAATCATCAGTGAAAGGGCAAACGCGTCAGGTTGTTTACATAACTGTCAGAAATACGAAGGACTTAAATTTGGATTACTTGAAATATAATGCTTATCAACTACCGTGGGACGATATATGGAGTCTAAATGACACTGACTCTAAAGTTAACTTGTTTAATACGATGGTAAAGAACTTACATGACAGACATGCCCCCAAACGTCGAATAAAGGTTTCTCGCCCTTGTTGTCCATGGCTCGATGATGAAACCAAGAGAATGATGGCCCACCGTGACACTTTATTTCGACATTATAAGCAAACCCTAGATGACGCAGACTTCTAATCTTACCGCATCTTAAGAAATCACACAAAGCAATTAATCAGAAATAAAAAATGTGCATATTTCTGGAATTTAGCTAACAACATAAATTCTAATCGTGCATGGGACCAACTTAGAACTCTGGAAATAGAAAAACAACAACAGAGGCAGACAACTCCTGACATTCCACTTGACGAACTGAATGATTACTTTAGTAGAATAAATATTGAACCTACCCCAATTAACTGCACCGACTCACCGCCCTCCCCTCCAGCCAATCCACCATTCACATTTCACAGTGTCACACAAAATCAGGTTAAAAAGGCTTTGTACTCGATTAAATCAAAGGCCACAGGTGTAGACGATATTCCTATTGCTTTTATACATAATATTATGGGTGCTGTCCTGCCTATACTGACGCACATACTGAACTTTTGTTTACTAAACGGAACTTTCCCAACTGTCTGGAAAACAGCCAATATTATACCGGTACCTAAAAGTTTAGACCCGCAATCACCCTCTGACTATCGTCCGGTGTCCATACTCCCTGTGCTTTCTAAAGCGTTCGAACTTTTAGTATACGAGCTGGTTCTGGAGTACCTAAATAGAAATGCTCTTTTGGACCCTTTGCAGTCTGGATTTAAGAAGGGGCACAGTACTGCGACAGCACTTTTGAAGGTTACTGAAGACATTAGAAATGCTATGGACAAACGACTGCTTACTATACTTATCCTTCTTGACTTCAGTAGCGCCCTTGACACTATAGACATTCAGACTATGATAAAGAAAATGGAACTACTAAATTTTGACCTGGCTGCGCTTAAGATTTTTAGTTCTTATTTGAGTGACCGTCAACAGCGTGTAACAGTAAACTACAAGGTCTCTAAATGGAAAATGAAACTTAGTGGTGCCCCACAGGGCAGTATTCTAGGGCCCTTACTTTTCTGTATTTATATCAATGACATATCTGTGACAGGAAATAACACACACCACCTCTATGCTGACGATCTTCAGATTTATCGACACTGCAAGACTTCAGACTTAGATGAAACAATACAAGATATTAACAATGACCTCCGACGACTCAGTATATATGCACAACGAAATTCTCTTATACTAAACTCCACAAAATCTCAGGCAATCATAATTGGAACACGAAAATTACTGAACTGCTCAAACAATATTGCAATCCCGCCTATCCTACTGAATGGTAACATTATTCCCTACAATAAAACAGTTAAAAACCTCGGCATAATTATGAATGAAACACTTGATTGGTCTGATCACACGAAAATCATCTGTAAAAAGATTTTTGGAGCTCTTCACCTTCTTAAACGGCAAAGGGATGTATTTCCATTTGAGCTTAAGGCCAAACTAATACAGACACTGGTTCTCCCTATTCTTGATTATTGTGACGTTGTTCTAGTTGATATGACAAGAGAAGAAACACTTAAACTTCAACGAGCACTGAATTCCTGCCTGCGATTTATTTATAATATCGGGTACGATGTTCATATTACCCCATACTATAAGGCTCTCTCATGGCTGAAGCCTGATAAACGTCGGCAGCTACACATTTTAACGATGGTGTTTAGAGTACTAGCGGAAAGTCAGCCACTGTATATTTCTTCTAAATTCACCTTTCTATCATTTTTTCACAGCTTAAATACACGTTCCAGATCCACTCTTTATATTCCAGTGCATCGCACAAATAAAATTAATAGATCGTTTGTAGTGACCGGCGCCAGATTATGGAATTCCCTGCCAGCTCAGGTCATAGAAACTAGCTCTTTACAAAGGTTTAAGGTCAACTGCCGAGACTACCTGCTGAGGACAGCTAACTGAATGGCTGAAGTATGAATGTGTGCGCGCCTGAGGATTAGTCATTATTAAGAGTTCGTACTATTAATTAGTTTTATTATTAACTTAGTAATGTATTTAAATTTGTTCTCAATTCTATTAATTTTTGTTTGGTTTTAACTATTTTAACTATCTCATAATTTTATTTTCGATTTTGATTAGTATGTGGTTAAGTGGAAGAGAGGGCCTCGAGCCCTAACTTCGCCACTGAAAACAAGGCATTAATAAATAATAAATAAATAAATAAATAAATAAATAAATTATTAGTGTATATGAAGCACATATTTGGGAAGAATAGCGATTTAGCTAAACTTATAATTTCTTCGTTATGTTACTATCTGGTAAAGATTTTTATTGTAGTTTGAAGATAAACTATATGTTTGCTTCAAGGTGATTCAGGTATTTATAAATCCCGTATGATAATAGATAATCATTGAAGATGTCCCAAACCGAGGTATTATGAGAATTATATAGATATGCGAGAAGAATTAAATAACCTGTAAGAATGGAGTCTTCTTTGTAAATTAAAAGAACGGATTTGAGATGCGGTTTTATGATATGGAAGGGTGAAGCCGTAACATGTTATGTTGTTGGAATGATAAAGGATAATAATAATTATGGCTGTTAGGATATATTGAATTGGGCCGAATATATAGCCAAATAATGAATAATAAGAAGTAATGGCTCTCAAATGAGTGCGTACTTGAGAACAAGCCGAGATGATATATAAAGGAAAGAAAGAAAGAAAGAAAGAAAGAAAGAAAGAAAGAAGGAAAGAAAGAAAGAAAGAAACGAGTTCAATGTGTTTTTGTAGCCACAGAGCTGGACACACAGCTGCTGTCATGATTGATAATTGTACTACGTGCGGACTTAGGGTCGAGGACGGTTCTGTAGTCCCCAGCAAAGTTTACTTGAGAGATCTCTTTCATTCGCCAGAGCAGTCTCAATTCCATTCTAATGATACGTTATGAGTTATGAGTTGCTTTACTTCGCACCGACACAGATAGGTCTTATGACGGCGATGGGACAGGAAAGGGCTAGGATTGGGAAGGAAGCGGCTGTGGCCTTAATTAAGGTACAGCACCAGCATTCACCTGGTGTGAAAATGGGAAACCACGGAAAACCATCTTCAGGGCTGCCGATAGTGATATTCGAACCTACTATCTCCCGAATACTGGACACTGGCCGCACTTAAGCGACTGCAGCTATCGAGCTCGGTCCCATGAGTTTTGATCAACTAAACATTCATGGGGGCTGTTCCGGGGTATCCCGTGGAACGCAGAGGTAAAAGAAGGTGCCGGGGTGAATGGGTCTAACTACAATGTCAAGAATTGAATTTAAAACTTAAACTGAAGGTTACATTTTCAAAAACTTCAAACTTAACAATTTTTACAGATACAAGTAGCAAACATTAAATAAGTCTAGGAAGGACAAAATTAGTAGTATTAACACATCGTGGCCTTCAAGCCCTCACATTACTTTTCCTGAGTTCCTAGCTCAAATTTACAAAAGAGCACAAATTTATACAAGGGAAGAAATCCCCTAATTCAAAGAGCACTTGCCCCCAAAATTACAATATCAACCCTCCCAGAGGCACCTTTTACTACACTAGAAAAAGAGCTAACGTGCTCTCAGTTTCTCAAGCCTACTCAAGGCAACACCAAAACAATCTTACACTCTTTGGCCTTCCATGCCTCAACTTACAAATTGAAACAGGGGTATCTCGTACCCAACTTATAGGGCCTTTGCGGAAAGAACAGGTTAAGTAAATGGCCCGAAACACAAACTGAATGGAGGCGTAAAGTGCTTCAATATAGTGAAAACTTAAAAACCTAAACCTACAGGGCACTAGGCGGGTGAAACTGGGGCTATTCCCAAACTACTTAGGTGACTCGTATGCAAAGTAATTTACCACATTACAGAATGAAAAACCGTTATTAAAACGTAGTCACCTCAAACCAAGATGAAGGGGAGCTCGAGAGGGAACATCACTCTCTATCCCCGATTTACAGTCGAAGATTTTATGAACCATTTTACATTAGCCGGCAGAAGTTACATTTTAGAAAAGGAGGTTTCATAGTTAACGTTTCGGACCATTCCCTCGGGTTAAACTGCGAAGCTAGAAGAAAGAAAGATGAAATGAAATGTCGTATGGCTTTTAGTGCCGGGATATCCCAGGACGGGTTCGGCTCACCAGTTGCAGGTCTTTCTATTTGACGCCAGTAGGCGACCTGCGCGTCGTGATGAGGATGAAATGATTATGAAGACAACACATACACCCATCCCCCGTGCCATTGGAATTAACCAATTAAGGTTAAAATCCCCGACCCGGCCGGGAATCGAACCCGGGACACTGTGAACCGAAGGCCAGTACGCTGACCGTTCAGCCAACGAGTCGGACGAAAGAAAGATGTTATGTGGCCATTACCTTGTCGATGTACTGCTGTCTGATGAAAGAGGCCACCCGCCTCCTGCTTTGACACACACACTTAGTAATATGACGATCAATTGGCCCAGAAACGAGAAAATCCGCAGTTTATAAACCCTCGGGGAAAGATCGAGATCATTCAAGATTAAACTAGCCAAACCCTCTCACGTTTATTGGTCAATTTAGAAGTTACACTCAAAATCGAGGAAGAAGAAGAAGGAGGAGAAGAAGAAGAAGACTGTTATTGGTAGAACATTAATTGGAGAAATTAGGGATTGGCTAGATTCAAAACAGGCAGAAATAAAAAGGAAATATTGCCAACCCAAAAATAAATGAACATCAATCAGTAAAAAAAAAAACTTATGAACAAAAAGTTCTTTGAATTATAAGTTCCTGTACTTCGCACCAGAGTGCATGATCATAGTTTTTAGTAGTGACATCTGTGGAAGAATGCCCAAACTTCTTGATGGAGAGCAAACAGAACTAGTAGAAATACAGTCAGTTCAGGAAACTTCACAATAACAAAATTACATCATATTTTAGTGGTGACATCTTGTGAGTAAATTTCTAAGTTGTTGTAGTTTCAGTTTCACTGTTTCACCAATAGAGGAGTCCATTTAGGCGCTAGATTTAAATGCGCAGCGTTGGGGTGTACCTCCCGGTACAAGGGCGATGGACAGTATTCTAACACGTGTAGGAGTTCATCATCATCATCATCATGGGGTCTTCAATGAGCCTGATATTTACTCATTTCAGCATCTACATGACATTCTACAAATATTATTTCAATTAAGTTGTGATGCTGACCCTCAGGAATTCCTTGCAATTGGTGAATAGTTTGATACTGATCTTTCGCAGAAGAAGAATAATGGGACGCCAACAAGCAATTCATTCTCGACATCCAAAAGAACGAAGAAACCAATATGATGATGCAGTACTTCAACGACTTTTGTGGTATAATAACCTTGTGGCGGGGTAGTAGGTAATCGCCTAGTAATTGTCATGGGACGCCACCATTCAAGTCTTTATTAGTTCTTCACAGAACTATGGAAGGAACATCCAGACACTGAAACAATACTAAACCACCCACAACTTGGTCAAAGATTTAGGAAATTGCGCGGTCACCCTCAAGAAATTACGGACTCCTGCATTTGAAACGTTGTCTCCCAAATTTCGAAAATAAAAGAGCTACTGGACATTATAAGAAAAATATTGAATTTGTAACAAGCGTGCTTGCAAATCTTTTACTCGGAAATCAAAATTTACAGGAGGCAACAAATTTGGGGACTAATTTTATTGAGAATAGTGGATTGGGGAAGGTATCTGTTAATCAGAGACACCCCGTCATTGTTTAAATAGTCGTGTGAACTAGGACAACTTCCCCACCATCCGCCTTATGTATTTCATCATCTACCCAAAAGTAGAATAAGTTTTCGGAACCTACAGTATTGACAGATGCATAATATTTCACTCGACTAGGATAATAATCCCACCTAATGTAAATGAACACCGAGGAATCCTGAAAATACCTGGATGATTTTGATGATGATAATAATAAAATTATGATCTACGTACATAAAATTGTAAATCTCACGTTCCTGTGTATTCATTATATGAGCAACATTTCTTTCATACATGATATTGAACATCTGAGGGATTTTTCCCTTTGGTGTCCGTCTGTCTATCTATCTGTCAGTTTGTTTCTAAAGCTTGAAAACTTCTGAACACGTTTCTTTTAATCCCCGTATTAGGAATATAGCCGTTCAGGATTGTGTTATCAAGTGCGTATGAGTGCTCAAGCTCATCACATGCAGTTGGGGTTAATAGGAATATTATCTTTATTATCCTTAAATACTTTCGTTAACATTTGTATATAACAAAGTTTAATAATATTCCATTTCCGTTTGTTTATGCCATATACGTATTTATCGCACGACGGATAGTAACGGCGATGTTTACAAAAATTTTATTTTTAGTCGAAGTCCCGTGAGACACTTGGTGCATGTCACTTCAAGGTAGGTTAGTTGGAAGAAGACGAAAGGAATTTTACTCTTTTCGATAAAGGAGATAATAAGGGAGATTTCATCAACAATGAGTTTCGCGAATCTTCAGTTACAACGCCACGCCAGTGTTCAGAGTAATACAAATATATAACTGAGAACAGAGAGGATTTCACGCAACATAGGACCAGGAACTGTATCGTATTATAAATTGTAAATCGTCCTCATTCTGTTCCGACTTCGTTCAGCTTTATCGTACTTCACGTTACTCTCACGTGTTTAGGGAGATAAATATATGTTTAACACGACGTATGAAACGTGTGCATGGACCCATGTAACTTCGCATAAATTAACAAGGATAACATAACATTGCAAATTTCCGTCGGAATACTGGGTGCAAATAATAGTATTAATAACAATCGTATGTCCTCAACTGATGTATACAGTGATTGTGGTTTGAATCCATTTGTTTTGAGTTATTTCCGTGTTACGAAGATGTTGCATTCTTCGGGCTGGGAAGAGTTGGGTGTAAGGCGACCAGCATGTTTCGAGCTGACAGTGGAAAGACGGCTTTGAATGACATTCGTAGACTACAGTAATACGCTTGAGTGGAGTTTTCAAAGATGTAAGAAATATCATAATCTATACATACTTATTGAACGAATCAACGACTACCCGCAACTAGGGGTTGCCACAATCGACAAAATCAAAATATGGAATGTTTTATCATATAGAAAAATAGCGGTAATACAGATTTTTTAATTATGTAGGTCCGAAAAAATGAGCTCTCAGGATGTATACATATCGACGTATGGGAGTGGTGACTATCCTTTCAATGCTCTCCATAGGCAGATCGAAATACTTCCAGAATTCTATGAACGAGGCAGGTATTGTACCACGAACACCCACCATTAGGCACATAATCTCTACTTCATTCTGCTGGTATTTATTTTTGAACGGTATGATTGGCGCGTGAATGTTCAGCTTTTCAAGATGGACATAAGTAGGTTGGCCGACATGGTGCTCGAATCGGATGGTGGAATCGATAATGAAGCCTTTTTTGTAGTTATCTCCAAAGGCAATTATGTCAATTCGTCTTGAACTCCCTGCCATTTCTGTATTGGTCCTATCCATAGTAAGACGGAAATGCAACTTTTAAATTTCCGTTGTCTGTCTGTCTGTCTGTCTGTCTGTCTGTCTGTCTGTCTGTCTGTCTGTCTGTCTGTCTGTCTGTCTGTCTGTCTGTCTGTCTGTCTGTCTGTCTGTCTTATGTATGTATGTATGCATGTATGTATGTATGTATGTACGTACGTATGTATGTATGTATGTATGTATGTATGTATGTATGTACCCACATCACGAGAAATCTATAACCATAAACACTAAAATAATACATATGTAATTCAGTACCTTCTTCAACGATAAAGACAATTCTACGGCTTCCCAGACCAAGCTAAACTATTGTAAAATGTACATACTGTATATATTTATTGTGCCTTTGCTGGCAGGACCTAGTGTTTACAGTGCACTGTATCTTCTGGTATAGGCAGAGCAATTTTGTTACTTTCATAGATCTGTCTCTGTCTTACCCTTGGCCTTGACAATATGAAAGTGACTGAGGTATGAGCGATGCTAGTAATGCCAATCCTTATGCAGCCAGTCCATGCTATGAATGGTGTGAAAATGTTGCTCATAGGGTCGGTTGGTGTATGCATTTCAGTGGGCTTGGCAGACTGATATGTAATAGCAACTCTGGCTCGGTGAGGAAAGCAACGGTAAACTACCTCACTCCTCATTTCCCTAGTACGCCTCTCCAATGATGCCAAGGCCATCTATGACACCTGATGAAAGAGCTGTTGAGGATCCCACCAGCGGCATCGCTGACGGACTGAACATACATACATACATACATACATGCATACATACATACATACATACATACATACATACATACATACATACATACATACATACATACATACATACATACATACATACATACATACATACATACATACATACATACATACATACATTTATTAAAGGCGAGTTCTTATGCGCCCATCTGCGTGAACTCTTGAAACAAAATCATTGATGCATATGCAGATTGGACACTTTGGTGTTGAAATTTATGCTTTCTATTACCAATAATACCATTAATACATTTATTAAAAGGATAGCAGTTTCCCGCTGGCTCCACCCGCAATGTACAAAGTATGGCGTTTTTCATTACTACCCTCACGGATGTATTTGCAAAGGTTCGAGTTAATGAAATAAAGCACATTATCTGCTGTAGTAATAGAATGTAATATTATGTCAACAAAACACATGAAAATACATCACATAAAGAAATTGAATTAAACAACATTCCTTGGAACAACACTGCACTCCGAACTGTTAAAAAGTCCTTCAAAGATCTTCGTCATGGAGACAAATGTACTCATAACTTTTCTCCGAATCTACCAATTTAAGAAGTTATTACCTCAAACGAAAGCGCTTGATACATTGAGTGTTTTTAGACCAAAATGAACTGCGTACCTCAATTAGAACGAACGATATGATTGCTTCAATGAGAAAAAATGTTGAAGAAATGAGACGTCAAATTGAATGTGAACTCATAACTTTCCTCAGAATTAACCGATTTGAATAGTTAAGATCTGAAATGAAAGAACTTGATCTGCTGAGTGTTCTTAGGCCAAAATGAACTCCGTACCTCATTTACAACTAAAGATATAATTGCTTCAAACAGACAAATATTGAAGAAATCAAATAATTTGAGAAAGGCGGAAGTTAAGTGATTTATAGTACCTGGTGACAAATCTGTGCGTGAATACCTTTCAGTTAAAAAAGAATGAAGGAAATCAACCGGATAGAATGGCCGGACTGACTGCCTTTTGTTTTCATAAAAAAATTAATATATAGATCTCTAACTGTATTTCCAACTCCGCGTACTTAAAGCCTTATGTTATTTTGAAGAAGATTTTGTAATTGGCCTGCTTCCGCAGTTACAAATGAGAAAGTCAAGAAAGTGGGGATGTATTTCTCGATATGCTTCAGAGTAAGATGTTATGCCTACGCCAAGCCGTGCATATTATGAGAGTTATAAACGGCTCTACAGTCATTCACGATGGAATAAAAGATTTAGTAGAGAAGATAAGGAGGAAAAATAAAACATTACGAAGTGAAGAAGAACAGTGTATCTGGAAACGAGGAGAGGAATGGGGCTATCCGTCGTCTTTCTATTGTTCGTAAAAGCATACAATAACACTTGAAACTGCTGAAGAAGCATCAGATACGCGTTATTGTGTACAAACCAGATAAAATATCACTGAAGAAAAATGCCTGCAGTAGACGTGTGGGAATAATTACTTCAATTCTTTGTTTCGTTCTCCTAAATTTTGTGAAATATTTGTTTTATTGCAGATTTACAGACTAAAACGCTTGAGATTTCAGTCAGAGAATATAAAACTTCATTAAAAGGACATGTACAACTGTTACAAATGCACTTCACGTTATATCTTTAAGAACAACGTAAGATTTCAAATATCTAGGTGTAAAAATTAATTAGCGTCTTTTAGGAAGGAAGAAGTAATTGAGCCCAGTAATCACAAATGCAAATGGATAACTTGTAAGTTCAAATCTACTCTATAAATACAAAATTTAGGACATTTCTATAATAGCAGACTCTGAGAAGGAATTAAATAGAATGATGACTGTTCTGTGCGATACACTGAAACATTACAGACTTAAAAGACGGAGAAAGACCTTTAACCCGACAAAGGGTGCGTGGTGAGGTGGAACGGTAGTGGGCACGTGGTAAGATTTTTCTCTCACCCATGAAATGAATGAAGAAAATCGTCTATAAAGTACGTATTAAGTTTAATTTGTGATTTAAAGCTTTCTGTATTTATTTTCACAAGAATGATTGTACTTTACAATATTTTAGTTACAAATGTAGGCTATTCTACGGGCGCTGGAACGGGAGTGGCCGCGTGGTGAAATTTTCTCTCACCCATGAAATGAATGAAGAAAATTGTCTTTATAGTATGTATGTAGATTTAATTGGTGATTAAAAGCTTTCTCTATTTATTTTCATAAGAATAGGGATGTATCACGCAAAACTTGTCCATTAGGCAGCGTATTGCTAATAACCGCTATGCGCTTTCCTCTGCTCGATTGTTTCACATGAGTATTCCTACATTTGTGATCATCGAAACGAAACTTTAGCTTTGAATGCATAAAAATGGAGTTACCATATTCTGTTAACGTTTTTAACAAGACGAGAAATGGTATAGGTGCAATAGCGATTGCGGATTTGGAAGCAGAATTGAAGAAAAGGGGCGAAAAAATATCCGGAAAAAAGCAAGAGTTGATTGAAAGGTAATGACTAAATGCAGCAACTCCTTCTTTTAGCGTTTTTGTTAAGATTGAATTCTTTAAGTACAAATAGCATTTTTAAAACATTCCTAATACGGTATTTCTCTTTTCTTTGCAGGTTAGAGGCGTACATAAGGCTCGACATTGGTGTGATAGCAGTGCCTGGGGCTACACCCAGTACGACTGAACTTCGCTTCCCTGTAACGCAAGAGTTTCAGGATCTCTTTTTCGGAACATAGGACAAATATATATATTTAAAATTTTGAATGAATGAATTATTTCGTGTTCTGAAATTCTGAAGTCTGAAATTGATGGTGCTCCAGTGTCAAATTATAGGTCACTGTGTGATTCAGGGTAGCACATACGGTGTTATGGCTATTTTCCTACTTCTCTATCTTCATGCTCTCGGAATTATTTCCAAGGTACCGGTGCCACGCCATGAAAATATCGAAGGTACAGCGTTCTCCTTAAGTCTTCGACTTTCGCCTAAAATTATTGAAATATGACATATTAACTACTCAGAATGTCACTACCTTATTATCAAATTATTTCTTAAAGTGTACTAAATATGTTATTTACCAATTTCAGTAATGATATAATATTCAACTCTAAATTGTTTCGAGCAGGAGGAGTCTCATTTTTATTTCGTAGGCCCTGCCTACGAATCGCACGCAACCACTTTTTACAGAAAAGATCCTGCTTAGGAAATTGATGGTATGAATACGGTCGACCTTGATTTTGGGACATTGGGACACAGCAATTGTCAGGCATCACAATTTTTTGGTTGTCTTTGTAGTCGTAACGATATATTTAATCATTTAACTAGGTAATATTTATTAAAACCACATACAAAAAAATGACGGTCGACAAGCGCATACCGGGTACTTCTCGTGAGACATTTATCGGTAGTGTTTCAGTACATCCCTATTGTTGTATTTTACAATATTTTAGTTACAAATGTAGGACAATCTACCTTGCTTAACAATGCCAGAAATAGTAACGTAACAAGGCGCGAAGTGAGGGAAAATCTCACTGAACTGCAAGGATGTAAACAATGCACCGCAAACGAAAACAATCAACCTTCACCAACAAGCTACAGTGGTGGAAAACAATGAACTTGGAATACCTAGAAGGAGAGACTCATGCGCAAAACCATTGCGCAGGGGGATATGACAAAATCTAAGAGTGAGATTCCCTCACCACGCGCTTATATCTCTCGTGAACACTTTGATTCATTATTTGTCGAAATTAATCGAAGTGTATATCTTATTATTTCAAAGTTAATAGTGCAAATGTATCTGATAAAATTCATTTGTTATGCAATGACTTAAATATCACTACAGTATCTCTGGAAACATTCAGCCTAGAAGGCTGTGTGCTATACTGAGTACTGGAAAGCCAACCATATGATAAATAAAACAGATTTCAAAAATTGAATGTATGGGCCACGTTCAAAAACGGATGGGAACATGTCTTCAAAAATTGAAGCGGACAGAACGAAAAGATAAGTTATAGATGGAAAGACTCCAAATGTTAAAGGAAGAATTACAGATAAAAACATCGATGAACTCCGGCATTATTATGGAATGGCAACTAGAAATAACAGTTTGAAAAGAGGAGTGTGTTATTAAATTAATGATTCTGCCGATCACCATTTTACTGCAAAACGCCGTGGTACAGCTGTTTTCGCTGTACACCTTAAACGATATCGTAGTAAGTGGTACCGCCCAATAGTCCGGCATTTTCGGTAATCCGGCACCGGGCCGGTCCCGAACGCGCCGGATTATCGGACTTCTACTGTAATACAAACTGAGAATAGGAAATTCCATAATAGAACAAGTGCAACATTTCTGTTACTTAGGAAGCGTTATAACTGAAGACAACAGATACGCCATGGAAATCAAAAGGAGAATAGCTCTCGCTAAAAAAGGCCTTTCAGAATAAAATATGTATTTTAGGAACAAGAAAGGCTTTTGTAAAATCCTTTGTCTGGAGTGTACTACATTACGGTTGTGAGAGCTGGACTATTGGAAAAATGGAAAGAAATTCATTGGAAGTAACTGAAATGTGGACTTGGCGGAAAATAACGAGGACATGCTGGACTGAGAGAAAGACAAACAGAGATTTTCTAAAGGAAATCAATGAGCAACGGAGATTGATAAAGGGTATGTAAAGAAAAACGATAAAACATATAGGTCATATCCTGCGACATAAAGACTTACTAGTAAATGCTTTTGAAGGAAAACACTAGGAAAGAAATAAAGACAGGAGTCAGACAAGGAGATGGATTATCTCCCATCCTGTTTAACATGGTGTTGGAGAAAGTCATAAGAACCTGGGAAAACTCTGAAAGTAGAAGGCATACAGGGAATTCATCTTGGGCGCAAAGGGCAAAACTTGGAAATTAAATCCCTGGCTTTTGCTGATGATCTTGCTCTCTAAGCTCAAAACAGAGAGGATGCCCAAAGTATACCGGAGCTTCTTCATGAAATTGCGAAGAAAACAGGTCTCAAAGTCTCCTAAGAAAAGACGAAGTACATGGAGTACCGACATCAGGAAGAAGAAAGCATGGAAGTGAAGTGCGGAAAGATTAGAATAGTAGAAAAGTTTAAGTATTTGGGAGAACTGATCCAACCCAATAGACTAGACAAGGAGGCAAAGAAGGAATGAGCTAGTAAATTGAAACTGGCCTCCAGACTGACACAGAACAGGTACAATAAACGGGCAATATATTAAACACTACAACGTTGTTGTAAAACCAGAGGGGCTGTAGGTTCAGAATGCCTTATCTTAAATTAAAAACGAGAACTGAAAGAAATCGAGAAGAAGGAAAAGAAAATTCTGAGGACGTCAGAGAACGACGGGCCGGACATGGTGGAAAAGGAGAAATGAGGATATCTACAAGTATTCCGAAAAGATCACGGACACAATGCGAAAACGAAGACCGAAATTTTACGGACATCTCGTCAGAATGAATGACAACCGCCTGACTAAAAGAATATTTAAATACATAATTGGATTGAGGAGGACAACGAAATGGTTGGAAGAGGTTAAGAAGGAGGCAGAAGAAATTAAAATAACACCAGAATTGATCCTCAACAGAAAGAAGTTCAGAACTCGAGTAGATAACCACAAATTTTATGAAGAGCAGCGGAAGAACAGGCCCAAATTTGCAATATCTGAGAAGCAGAGAAAAATAAGGAGTGAACGAATGAAGAAGTTCTGGGAAGAGAAAAGGAGAAGACTGGCCAGAGAGCATTCAGTTTCACGCGGTCCACAGTTGGCCAAATTCGGAAGCAAGAGGAAGAAGAAAAAGAAGAAAGGAAGGGTAAAACCAAGGAACATATACTTCGAGGATGTGAGAAACCGACGGGATTATTTATTTAGCGTATGATGAATACAATATTATTTACAATATATACAACTACCATCTCAAGCTCGTAACTAAAGTTCCATGTCAAAATTTAATAGCCAGAGAAGAGCTTCGTTTGAGACACAGTTTAAGTCCTCAATAGAGCCTCTGTAACTACGCAAAGGACACTCAAATGCAAGGTGTTCCACTGTCTGTTCCCCTTGTCCGCAGTCATATTGCGGTGATGTCTTCCATCCCCATTTGAAGAGAGGACGGGATGTAAACACCACAAGGAACTGAACTGAAGAGCAGCACTGAGAGGAGAATTGTTGCAGCGTTGATGCTATTTGCTTTACGTCGCACCGACACAGACAGGTCTTATGGCGACGATGGGATAGGAAAGGCCTAGGATGGGAAGGAAGTGGCCATGGCCTTAATTAAGGTACAGCCCCAGCATTTTCCTGGTGTGAAAATGGGAAACCACGGAAAACCATCTTCAGGGCTGTTGACAGTGGGGTTCGAACTCACTATCTCCCGAATGCGAGCTCACAGCTGCGCGGCCCTAACCACACGGCCAACTCGCCCGGTGTGTGTGATGATGATGAAGCGAACTTAGTAATGAGTAAACGACAACATGTGGAGGATCGCAGAAATCACGAGGTTAGAACTTCATACAAATTGCCAAATGTAACTGCTAACATTTAAAGTAGACGAATGAGAAATTTTGACGATATTTCCGGAACAAGTTCTTGCTACATTAAGTACTCAATGGACGAAATAAAGCGATAATAGTCGAAATAATACAAACCAAAATGAAAGAAGTCCGCGATACATACAGCCCTTAATGGTCTTTCAGCTGCCAAGATGAATGGCATGGCCTGCAGATATTTGAGTGCCACGAGGTCAACATTACCATATCCTCGGTCTGGCTTTCTTCGCTGGGTCCTCTGCCTCTCAAATATCACACAGGCCCTCAGTTGGTCTCATGCAGGGGTGAAGGTGATTGCAAATGGTTCTAGCCTTCAGTCCAGATTTAGAATCCTTGGGCAAGCCGAAAATAGAAACAAATGCTTCCTGGTAATGATGATGATGATGATGATGATGATGATGATGATACTTGGTGTTTAAAGGGGCCTAACATCCCGGTCATGGGCACATAATGGTACAAGATGAACGAAATAAAAATTAAAACTGAAAAAAGTATCCACTGACTAGAATCTAAAACGAATGTTGATGAAAAAGCTTTATTTATGTATTTATTTATCTATTTATTTATTTATTATGCCTTTGTAGGTGGCGAAGTTAGGGCTCTTGACCCTCTTACACTTAACCACTCTAGTAATTTAAGTAATGAGGTGGAATTTCTGACATTGACAGGCAAGAAATTACAAAGTCTAGAACCCGCCACAACAAAGAAATTGTTGTACATAGAGAATTGGTGAACAGGAATAGAAAGGGAGGAACCAGAGCGGGTATTACTGCTGTGAAAGGACAAATACTTAAGCTGGGATGAAAAGTATACTGGTCTGTCTTCAGAGAGCAGTCTGTATATCTGTATCAGTATGTGATACGTTCGTCGTTTGTCAGGTTTCAGCCATGAAATAGTGTGATAGTATGGGGTGACATGTGCATCATAACTCAGACTGTATATAGATCTAAGGCAACAATTAAGCGCTCGTTGAAGTTTCGAAGTCTGCTCTTTTGTTGCGTCTACCAGAATGACGTCACAGTAGTCGAGGACGGGAAGCACTAGCGTTTATGAGTTTGACTCTCACATTACAAGGCAAAATATCGCTGTTTCTTTTAACCGAATGAAGTATCGAAAATATTTTATTACACACATTCTTAATATATTCAGACCAATTTAAAGTTTCGTTCATTGTCACTCCAAGATTTCTCACAGTTTTGCTGAATGGAATAACTCTACCATTCAGTATAACTGGAGGAATAGTTTCGTATCTTAGTGTGGCCAACAATTTTTGAGAGCCAATAATGATTGCTTGTGTCTTGGAGGGGTTAAGAAGGAGGCAATTTTTCAAGGAGTAAGCATTAAGTCGCTGAAGGTCAGCATTGATGCCTGTTATGGCATGAGGCAAATCAGATGTCTTACAGTAACAGTAAATTTGTAAGTCGTCCGCATAAAGATGGTAGCTACAATTCTTTAAATTAGATGAAATGTCGTTTATGTACGAGATAAAGAGCAATGGGTTTAAAACACCACCCTGCGGTGTACCTTCCTTCCCGGTTAGCCAGTGAGGTTTGATCAAGGGTTACAATTCGTTGCGCGCGATTTTTGAGGTACGATGAAAAGAAATTAATAGTTCGTTGATCGAAGTAGTAAGATTGAATCTTGTTAAATAGAATCTGGATGTTTAAAGTGTCAAGTGCGCTACTGAAATGGAGGAGAGTAAGTATTGTCACCAGTCTTTGGTCCATTGCGTGCCGTATGTCATCAGTCACTTTGAGCAGGGCAGTTGCTGTGCTGTGTCCCTTCTTGAAGCCAGATTGCAATAGGTCTAGGAGAGAATGGTTGTTTATGTATTCCAACATCTGCTCATGAACCAGACGCTCGAGTGAATTCTGGCCCTAGCTGTGCATTGTTAGATGATACACATATCACCCGGCTTTTTTAATCGTTTCTGCTGTACAAGGCCACCCCACCTCCTCTTCCGCCATCGGATCTATCATGACATAAGAGGGAATACCGGTCAAGTTGTACCATACCAGAGGGTATGCTCGGTGTAAGCCACCTTTCGCTAATAACAAGAATATAGATATTATTTTCCCTCACTATGGCTTGAATTTCGTCGAAATGCGCTACCAGGGAGAGTGCGTTGACATGGCAGCACTGTAAACAGTTGGAAGAGGGAGATAATGCCTGTTTGAGGAGCAAGCTGGCGGTGAGAGGTGACGGGGTGAGAGGGAGGATGTTGCCATGGTCAGTGTCAGGTACAGAGCACTGGATCAGCTGAATAACGAAATGTTAACGAAATAGTATAACAGAAATAGCATGCAACTTACCCCGACATCCTGATAAATGCTTACACTGACTACCACTAACAGACACACAAACACACACATAATACACCTACAAAAACACTTATGAATAACAAGCAGATGCACTATCGAGCTGTGCTGTTTCATGTTAATTGTCACTGTTATCTCACAGATTTGTTATGCTGTTCAGTTCCGTGACAGTGGTGAAGGATCTTTTCGTCCCATTAGGAAGGTGAATCACGATGCGTCCGTCTTGGGTCCAGACGTGGGATGGCCCGAAGTGATCCCTAGCAAGGTTTAATATGCACTTTCGGGTTTTGGTGAGGGACTCGCTGATGAGTACCTTTGTGCCCTTCAGGAGCCGCTTCGCCTTCCACACTCGGTCACGTTCGTGGTAACGGGTAAATTTAACTTTTATAGGGTGCCTGTCTGGAGATACCACGTCAGCTGCTGAGCGCTGAGGCCGCCCAATCCTGTGGCTACGATCGAAGCTCTCCATCGTGAAGTCCACGTTCAACTTCGTTCGGAAGGTTTCCCTCACTTTTTCGTAAATGTCCTCCCGCGGTTCCTCGGAGACTCGTTAAACAAACACAGTCAGTGGATCCAATTCACAATGTCTTAATTACTGGGATGATGCTTATTACCTAAAAGGGTCCAAAATTCAAGTCGCTGCCCCTCAAATTGATACTAACCACTGACAAGGCAGCAAAATGGTCTTCTTCCTACAGTGGTATTAATCACATGTAACTTAGTCTCAAGGTGTTTCTCGCATGGCGGTACTAATCAAAGGTAATGTAGGCGCATGGTATGTCACACACAATACACTATTCACAGGTAACACAAACCCATGGTGTTTCGCACATAAGGGCACGACTCAAAAGCAACGCAGAACCATGGCTTCTAACATAGCGCGAATAATCACGGGCGGCGGTACTGCCGAGTTGTTCCTCACTTGGTGGAACTAATTACAGGCCTCGTATACTCATGGCGACGCTCATATAGTGGTACTAATCACGAGCACCAGCCATGGTGTTTCTCATAATTTGGTACTACTCAGGTAACGCAGATCCTTTCTAAACACAGTGGAACCGACCAGTTGAATACACTTGATCACCTCTGTCACGAGCAACACTCCAACCCATAGTGATCCTCACATAATGGTACTGCTCATATATTACATAGACCTATGGTTTTCCTCGCTAGGTGGTACTAGTCGCAAGTAGCGTCGACTCATGATGTTCAGCACGTAATGGTACTAATCACAAGTAATATCATGGTTCTAATGTCATCATCCCCTGGCCGCCCCTTTTAGTCGTCTCTAAGGACAGGCAGGGGTACATCCGCCCATTCATTCAAATGAAGCGCCTTGAAAAAGCGCCATCTTCAATACAAACTTGCAACAACTTGGGCAAGAAGTTTGGACTTTTCCTCACAGATATCTCTTCACCTGTGGCCCCCACCCCCGTAAAAATGGGATGCTTCCAGGTAAGCCTAAATCGAAACCGGACGGTGAAAGACCTTTAAGTGGGTCTAGAATTTACTAAGGCTAAGTAGCTAGAAAATATCGGATAACGGGAGTAAATGAAGAAAAAGGCTCTAGTCAGAAATTTAAGGTGAAGACTTGTGTTCGGGGCTAAAGAACTTCCAAGATTTATGTAATCATGTTTGAAGTTGTAATATATTAAGGAGCAAAACTTTATTTCTTTTCAAAATACCAGTATTCCATACCAGTGATATTATTAGACAATAAGATCTTAGCGAACCCTGGACTACCACTGCATTCTGATATTTCTGACCTCAGAATTAACAGACTTCGCTCAAGATATTCTCCTCTCACACTAGATTTAACATCGTTGATCCCTCGAGTAGAGAATGGCTTCAAAATGCTCCTGAAATATGTTAGCTGTAACCTTGCATCTCTGAGACAGTCCCTGGGTTTCATCTAACTCGCAAGGTATGGACAACGCTCAGTCGGTTGAGAACAGGGCATGGAAGATGTGGAGACTCACTCTTCTAATGGGGAGTGCAATTCTCACTCGCATGTGACTCAAGATATTAGGGAAGACTGCAGAAATAGAGGTTAAAGAGGTGAGTATGAGGAATTCCTAATGGCGACCCCCAATTCCATCAGATAGATCCAAGAACTAGATGTATAATGATGAATGTAATTTTTTCATAATGTATCCAAAACGCCACACACTAAATAATTTAGATATTCTGGCCGACGCGGAGATAGTTGCATACTTACTGAACTATTTTTTAATTGTTTTACATCGCACTAACCCATACGGATTTTCGGTGACGATGGGGTGGCGACAGGCTACGATAGGAATGGATGCGGCCGTTGCCTTAATATTTAACCGCAGCTCTCAACCTGTTGAATTCGTTTCTATTTTTTTTTCAAATGCAAGATATTAAAAAAGCAAGTCGCTCAGCGTTGGAACAAAATTTCAGGTATAATAGTTTAAATACAAAGTAGGAGAAATCAGAAAATCAGCAAAATTTGTCAATTAATCATCTGAACTTGAAGCTCCCAATTTTACAAATGTTATTTGAGCAATATTGCTACATACACTGAAGAGTCAAAGAGGCAGGTCTCCCAATTTCATTTACAGAGTATATTAACCCCTCTACAAGAAGAGAAACAGCTCTATGCTCTATGAATTGTCTAGGAGACTGAGCTCCGAACCTTATACCATTACTGCCTTATTAAGGCCACCTTCAACAACCAGAGCATCTTTGCTCACAGAAATGTACATTTTCCAGGCCTCTGGAGACACAACCTACATTTAATAATTGAATCAGAATTCACCGTCTTAAACTATCAACAGTCTAACCATTTAACGTAAAGAATTTTACAGGAGTATCCAATACTCATTCTACCGGGCCTTGGTGGGAAGGAAAAAACACAGGTTAATGTTACTGGCCCCAAAATCAAAATGATGCGGAGGCAGACACTTGCACTCCTTGAAACGTGCACTTAGAGGTGTAAAACCCTAGTTGGACTCACTGCTCGACGTTACTCTATACTACTGAGGTGACTAGAAGGAGAAAATATAAGTTACAGACGGAAAAATGGTTACAAAATCATAGTCACCTCGAAGTCAAGTTGATAGAGAATGTAAACTAAGTGCTTTTCAGCTTGTTTGAAATTTTTGCTGTAAAAATCTACATTTTAGAAGATTGGGAATTTGAAGTTACATAATTAAAGATAGGAAACCTTCCCCTTGAGCTAGCTTTCGGAGGTTATCACCTAATTAAATGGCTGCCATCACCTAACTGCCCTGGACTGCTTTTATACCCGAGAGGAAGGTTCTAGAGAGATCTGGGCTAAGGCCCGACACACCCCCAATTTTTATAGGAGAACCAAATAAGTAGAAGAACATAATTGGTGGAAAAATATACATACAAAATTTCCTATCAGCCAATTTGAAGTTGGCGGAAAGAGAACGAAGTGTTGACAAATCTGATTCAAACAAAAAAGACAAATCAACTCAGTTTATCAAACCCTTAAATAAAAAATTACTTTGCAGTCTTAATCGTTCCTCTTCACCCTAGAGGGCATAACATAGGTTTTTTTGTGTAGAGATATCTGTGAGGAAAAGTCCAAACTTCTTGCACAAGTTGTTGCAAGTTTGTATTGAAGATGGCGTTTTTTCAAGGCGCTTCATTTGAATGAACGGGCGGGTGTACCCTCGAGGTAAATGACAAATATTTAGAAATTATGCTAGGTTCCCTCCTATTTCAACTGAACATAATTTGGTCCAGTAGTTTCTAGTTGACGCCCATGGATTTGAAATCAGCGACTGAAGTAAATTGTGAAGTGGTCGAGAAGATAACTATTACATATCAATTTAACCGTAATATCCGTAATATTTAATGGAAACCGTTCAGAAGTTCGTCCACCTGCTTCGATACAAGCTCTGTAATGACGTGATATTGCTTGTTAGTACACGTTTAAAGACTCCAGCTAAATGCTGTAGAGACTACGCAGCTGCAAGACTCCTACTGACCAGTTTTTCCTCGGATTAAATTCTAGTCTCTACACTCTCTCGATTTTCTTAACCACTAATAAAAGAATATTGGCCAACTGCAGAAACGATGACTAACTTTAATCCTTAGACAACGTCTAGCCGAACAAAGTCTAAGTTGTGTACGATGTTCCATTGTATAAACAATTTTCAGCCGGTGTTGGCTAGACGTCCTTAAAAGTTTCAATATTGGTTCGAAAATGGAAATAGAAGTATCTTCCATGCAACTCTTCAATCAATCAATCAATCAATCAATCAATCAATCAATCAATCAATCAATCAATCAATCAATCAATCAATCAATCAATCAATCAATCAATCAATCAATCAATCAATCAATCAATCAATCAATCAATCAATCAATCAATCAATCAACACTGATCTGCATTTAGTCGCAGTCGCCCAGGTGGCAGATTCCCTATCTGTTGTTTTCCTAGACTTTACTTAAATGATTGCAAAGAAATTGTAATTTTTTTAACATCTCCTTGGTAAGTTATTCCCTTCCCTAACTTCCCTTCCTATAAACGAAGATTTGCCGCTATTTGTCCTCTTGAATTCCAGATTTCTCTTCATATTGTGATCTTCTCTACCTTTAAAAGCACCACTCAAACTTATTCGTCTACTGATGTCATTCCACGCCACCTCTCCGCTGACTGCTCGAAACATACCACATAGTCAAGAAGCTTGTCTCCTTTATCCCAAGTCTTTCCTGCCCAAACTTTGCAACCTTTTTTGTAACACTACTCTTTTGTTAGAAATCACCCAGAACTGTTTACCAGTAATAACTACTTTTAAATAACGCAAATAATAATAAATATAACCACAATAAGAGTAATAATGTTAGTAACATAACCTAACGTAGTGATGTTAAAGAGAATAATATAACATATACAATATATGATGATAATGGTATTTTTATTGTTGTTGTTGTTTTTATCGTTGTTTATAGGGACCTAAGAGCTAGATCATCGGCCCCTAATGATACGAGGAAATGAGAGGATTATTAAAACTTAAAAATACTACAGTCTAAAACGAATGATGGTGAAAAAATAACCATGAATCCAAAACAATCAGTGAGTACGATTCACAATGCGTTATTTCCTGGGATGATGCTTCTTGTCCAAAGGGGTCAAAAATCCAGGTCACTGGCCCCTCGTAATAAAGTAGAACCACGGTGTTTCCCCTTCTAGTAGTACTAACCACAGTTAACGAAGAATCACGGTGAAGCTCGCATGATGGTACTAATCACAGGTAATGTCACTATTCACAGGTAACACAGAACCATGTTGTTCTTCATATAATTGTACTAGTCGCCCGATGAAGCTAATCACAGACCCAGCTCTAGACGTAGCAGTACGAGTTCCCCAGTTATTAGTGATTATTGCTCTAAAAGGGAACACAACCAGGCGGATGTAGTAGCGCTAATCGCAAGTAAAGACGGCCCGTGGTGTTCATCGCGTAATGGTACTAGATTATCTCATGGTTTCAAAAGTATCATCACTTGGTCGCCCCTTTTATTCACCTCTTACGACAGGCAGGGTATACCCAAGGCCAACTAGATATACAGGCCATAAGGCTCCCCCTCCACTTCGGGCGCTACGTCACACAAGTCGCCAGCAGCTTCACTTCTCGCTAGTGACTTGTAGGCTGATCTGAACCTCGTAGCAGTGAGGCTATCGATTGTGTTGAATGATTTAAACGCGTATGAACATTGTGAATTAAGGCCACGTCGTATTGTACACCTGGTTGTAGAATCAACTACAGTTCAAAACAGCCTAATATTTCAGTGTTTAAATTTCCTACTGGCTTGTTTCGGAAACAAAAGTGGATCATAGCCATCCATCAAACAGAATTCATCCCTTCAGCAAGCTCAGTTGTGTGCATAAAACACTTCGACGAAGTTTCGTAATTAGGGACGATTCTGTTAAAAGACCTGATGAGTCTCTTTTAACTGTAAAACCTAAACATTTAAAACTCTCATACGATGCTATTCCCAAGTTTGAAAATGTGCCTGCCTATCTGTCTAAAAATCTTCCAACACCGAGCAAAAACCCTATTCAAAGACAAGAAGAAATTGAAAAACGGGAAGAGGAAGGAAAGAAAGAAAGCTGAGGAAGAATATGACAGGATCAAGGACTTCGATGACGTTCAGGGTAATTTCAGTATTAAACGCAAATTAGATTTGGACAAAGTTTCCGCCAACTTTGATGATGATGATGATGATGATGATGCTTGTTGTTTTAAGGGGCCTAACATCGAAGGTCATCGGCCCCTCCGCCAACTTTAACAGCCAAAGTCTGTATTTTCAAAATGTATATGACTGAGGAAAATATTCCGAAAATTGGTACTTCCTTCACATTAAACGAGGCTCTTGATTTTAAATCCATTAAACATGATATTTTCATGAGTGATAACCCTGATATACGTGCATTAGGTGACGGGGGCAAGATATTAAAATGGTCAAATTAGAAAAGTATTTGTAACTTCCTGTTTAGACCTGCTTGTAACTCAAAAGTGACTGTCCACGATAAAATATAATCTGTACACAAAATAATCGATGAAATTGAAAGTGAAGTTGATGAGTGTATCATTACTGAAAAATTATAATTTTGTAAGGAACAGTTAAATATAGCCTTTGCAAAGAAAGTATTTTACTCCTGTATTCTAATAACATGGTTCACTTCAATACTTTTCGCATTTCCTGGGGCGTAAAAGAAGATAAGAGAGTCAACGTTTCTTACAATGCCTCACCCGGTTATTCACAGTCTTTTACTGCAAACCTAGGCACACGGGACGTAAAACAAATAACATTATTATTATTAAACTAGGCACGGGAAATTCGGGTATTGATGATTCACATTGGAATTACTTGAAAAAGAAACTAAAATTGTTAAAGGAGCATGAAATATTTTGTAACTTGTTGAATGGAGTCTACATAAAACGTGAGCTGAACTATAAAGGACGAAAGGCTTTATTTTTGTTTTTGCTAGTGACTTTACGTCGCACCGACACAGATAGGTCTTATGGCGACGATGGGATAGGAGGGGCCTAACAGCTGGAAGAAAGCGGCCGTGGCCTTAATTAAGGTACAGCCCCAGCATTTGCCTGGTGTGAAAATGGGAAACTACGGAAAACCATCTTCAGGGCTGCAGACAGTGGGATTCGAACCCACTATCTCCCGATGCACGTTCACAGCCGCACGCCCCTAACCGCACGGCCAGATCGCCCGCTAGGAGGGAAGGTAGAGGGAGTTGCTTTTAGTAGTAAAAGCGGAGAAAATAACACCACATTAGCTACAACTGCACAAACTTTTATGTTGTCATTCAGTTTAAAAAAAAAAAGACGTTGTTGATTTGTTTCCATGTAAGAACCTAACGTGACATTTCTTAGAAGAACTAACTTTGCAAGTCTTTAAAGTATAAGGTAGCATGCATAATTTCTAATAATAACAGTGTTAGTAGGAAAATGTTTTAAAAGCTGTGCATAAGCAATTTACAAACCACTTTTCAAAATCCATTTGACGAAACACACACACAAAAGTTGTTTGATACTGGTCATTTATTTAAAATCTTAATAAATAACTGGCTTAATCAAGCTGACAACTTATCCTGACTTTGACAACTCTGAGTCAGACAAAAAAATGTCTATCTGAGTCTACCTAGTACGGCCTTGGTTTGCTCCTGCCCTGGACCAAAAGGTGTTGTACCAGACACTTTTAGAGCTACAAAATGTAAACCTGTACACTAATGTTTTTACATGAAGATTCTCAGAGAAAAATTCTGATTTCGTTTGTCAACAATGTTCTGGAAAACGAAAACATGTTTAAACATGCAGTGATTAAATAAATAGTTTTAAATATTTCGTTGACAAATGTATATAAATCTTTTGTAATATATTATTGAAAACAATAGAAAAGTTACCGTAGACAAACTCATGGCTGAGAAGAAGAAATCCTCAGGAAAATAAAAATGTACAAACTGAAACCTTAGGAATTGTTAGGTAAGTTTTAAATTGCAGCTTAATTTCTAAGAAAGGTTTCAGACTATTGTTGTGAATTGCCATCATGCATTTTCCTAGTAAGATTAAAACTTTTTGTATACGTATTATGCGTTCTGATCTTTTACAAGTTACTGTGTTGAGTTACAAGTGACAGATATCAGCATAATTTTACGTAAAGAAATGTACATATACTGCCCTGCCAGTTTTCTCCCCGCATAAAACTCGTGTAGTATACAAGCCTAAGTAAAGCCACAATTGAAGGAGTGTTCAATTTTATCATTAAGGTTGAATACATGAACAATATCATGGTGAAAGTGAGAGCGGGCCCTACACTGCCATGCTGAACGCCAGCCACTCGCGTGACGTCACGGTCCGAGCCTTGTGGCCTGTCTATCTAGTGTGGCCTTGGTATACCGTGGGTGGATATATTCTTTATCTGCGTCCCCCACCCACAGTGTATTACAATATGTGCAACATTGCTGTACATACATTATATGATACAAAAGAATATTACGCTGTAATCGCTGTAAATGACAATAATGCTAAAAGATCTAAATCTAAGGGAAGCAGATGTTTCACTAATGAAAGTAACATTCGAAAAAGTTACGAAGAGATGGTTGTCTGGTTGTACTTACTCTTAAAACTCGTTTAAAAAACATGATTAAAAGAATATATTAGACAAAATACCACCGGTACAATGAAGTTACAATCTGTTAGTAGTCTGAATTATCATATGACCTTTCAATCTGTATTTAAATGTATATTTTTCTGACTGAAATACCTTATAGTGGACTGTGCACAGCATAACATGTAAATCCGAATTTACATTCTGCTATCGTATATATCGAGATGACTAAATTTATGAGACATTACATAACCCATTTACGTTTCGAACTGGAAATGCTACGGTGCATACTTCGTCTAACCCACGCCAGTTCAGTCCGGTTTATCTCGATTGTTCTCCAATTGTTTTCAACAAACCTGAAACGAAATTTTAGTAAAACACGAATATATTTTTATCATTTCGTTGTGACCTTAAAACCCCTCCTCCACATATCATTACTACTACGCTTACTACTAACTCCTCTTGAGCATATTTTCTTTTCATGGACCATTTTTAATTCTTTTTACTTTCCCTTAAACTCTGCAAGTGATATATCGTTATTTTCTTGAAATTCGTAACTTTCTTCAATTTTGATATATCCAATACTTCGAAAAATTAAGGGATCGGCCAAAGAAACCAAGGGCCACGAAGGACTTGAAATTCAAAGACTTCCTAGGGCTTAAGTGCTCTAATACCGTCGGTGTCAGAAAAGAACAAGAGTTGACCAAGGGAGGTCGGACATGATAGATGAAAGTGAGGAACCTAGCACAGTAAGTGGAAGCAATGTAACACTACTCTTTTGTTGGAAATCACCCATAAAATTCTAGCTGCTTTTCTTTGAATTTTTTTCCACTACTTGAATCAAGTAATCCTGGAGAGGGTCCCATACACTGGAACCATACTCTAGTTGGGGTCTTATCAGAGACTTATATGCCCTCTCCTTTGCATCCTTTCTACAACCCCTAATTACCCTCACAATAACGTGCAGAGATCTGTACCCATTATTTACAATCATATTTATGTGATTACCTCAATGAAGATCTTTCCTTATATTAAACACCTAGTTACTAACAATGATCCCCGAAAGGAACTTTCACACCATCAACGCAGTAGCCTAACTAAAACTGAGAGGACTCTTTGCTTGTCCCAAGGAATGAAATTCGTAGGCGCGCTCGCCAAACGTTAGTCAGCTGTCGTTTTCCTACACCTTACTCAAATATGGCTAGCATAAGCATGGCATGCCCACAGATAAGAATATCACTTTCGGTGGATGAAATCTAATATAATATTATCGACACTAAAGTGACACGCCACCGTATGAGGAAGTTTAGCTTTGATTATAGTGTTGTTACGGTGAGTGTAATCTGAATAGCTTCGGCGAAGGTAAGATGAAAGTCTAGTAATGTTAAACAGAATGTGTTGTACTAGCCATATAGATGTAGCTTGCATCCTGGAGATCATGGGTTATAAACGCACCATCGGCAGCCCTGAAGGTTGTTTTCCATAGTTTTCCCATTTGTACAGCAGGCAAATACTGGGGCTGCTAATACGGCCACGGTAATTTCTTCACAGTCCTTGCCTTTTCCTATTTCATACTTGCTGAAAACTTACCTGCATTGGCACGACGATTAACCACGTGAAAAGAAAACACGCAGAACTTCCTTTTGTAGTATCACTGTTATGCGTAGTTACTTAGCAGTAAATATAACTGATTTCCTCCCGGTTGATGTTTGTGACAGCCTTCTGACGATTGGGACAAGTTGTATTGATATGTATGTTGTCGAAGTGACCTATACTTCAAGGGAAATTATCCCAAACATAAAAAATATATATCGGCTGCCAAATTGTAGTCGCGCTGACAGATACCGGACTCCCTCTTGTGTCATGTTTTATGATACATAACCTCCGATTGCAATTCACTCCTAAAATTTGAGGTTAAACAGTGTTCTCGGCAGTGTTTAAACACGGCCGGTTGAACATCTGTTTCAGAGAGTGTCTAAATGATAAATAACGTCTATGAAATTCAGCAGCCATACTTCTTCTTAAGACGCCGTCTCCGAGCGGAGGTTGGCGATCCATGTAACTAGCTCTGATCTTGACAGCGCAGAATGGAATGCCATTTCTGAAGTACAGCAGTGCCATCTTGGAAGGTCTTTCAGCCATGAATTTCTTCTTCTCCCAACAGATCTCTTCCCCTGTATCTGCCCTTCGATAATAAGCTGTAATAACTCATACCTCTCACCTCTCATGATATATCCTAGGTATTGCGTTTTCCTCTGTTTTATGGTGAGCAGTAGTTCTTTTTGCTTTTTCATCCGACGAAGGACCTCGGCATTTGAGATTATCATTACCCAGGATATCCGCAAGAGACGGCGATACAGGAACATTTCGAAGGCATCAGTACGTTTTTCTATGATTGGATCCAGAGTCCAGCTTTCACATCCATGTAGGAGAACAGAAAATATATAGCAACGGATCATACGAATTCGTAGTTGGAGACTGAGATCTGACCTCACAAAGAATTTATTCAAGGTAATGAGTTGTTTCCTGGCCTGCTCAATTCTAGATATTATCTCCCGTTTGGAGTAACATTGGTCATCCAAGATGGTACCCAGATATTTGAGAGAAGACACTTGCTCAACTATTTTATCTTTTATTGTGAGATTTGTCCGAATTATCTTCTTAGAGAACACCATCAGTTTCGTTTTTGATGGGTTAACATATGATCCAAACTCTTCACTGTGCTGAACTAAGGAGTTTATCATGCACTGAAGGACAGGCATGTCATCAGCTATGACAACAGTATCATCTGCATATCTGATGTTGTTGATGATTTTCCCGTTAATTTTGGCCCCACCGTAGTCTTACAATGTTTCTTTAAAGATTGCCTCTGAGTAAATGTTAAACAACAGAGGTGACAGTACCCAACCCTGGCGTACGCCCTTCCTGATCGAATCATTTTCTGAAGTTCCTTGATCAGTTTTGACATTTGCAAACTGATTCCAGTACAGGTTACTGGTTATACGTAAGTCACAGGAGTCAATACCTGTTGATCTCAGAATCTCTATCAGGTTATTGTGCCTGACACAATCAAAAACTTTTTATAGTCTATAAAACACGCATAGACATCAACATTCATATCTCTGCACCTCTGTAACAACACATTTAACGAGAAGAGTGTACCAACGCCATTTCGGATACCATACGTAGACATTGTTTAATAGTAAACATCGTCTAAATACCGTTTCTGCAATCGACCCTATCAGTTTTTATCTCCTACATCATCCCTAGAAACATAGATATTGAATTTTCGTACACACTGTACGTAGAAATATCCTGAACACATCGCGATGAATTTATAAAATTCCACTCGTTAATGAAAACGACCACGACCTTCTCAGCGACGCTGCAAATACATCTTTACCACACTTGCTTGCTGTCTCGAAACTTCAGTAGTATAATGCAGGGATTCGGCGGCCGCCGCCGCCGCACGCCTCCTCCTCCGCCGCCTCCTCCTCCGCCGCCGCCGCCGCCGCCCGCGGGAAATTTGAATTTTGGCGGGAAATTTGAATTTTGGCGCGAGATTTGAATTTGTAAACAAAGCCACGTGCTTTTTGACAGCTGTCATCGACAACAACGCAACGCTAACCTCACTGCTGCCATCTTGACGGGCCTAAACCTCACTAGTGCCAACTTAACCTAACTAGCATGAGGTAAACAAAGCCACGTGTTTTATGACAGCCACGTGCTTTTTGACAGACAACAACGCATCGCTAACCTCAGTACTGCCATCTTGACGGGCCTAAACCTCAGTAGTGCCAACTTAACCTCACTAGCGCGAGGTAAACAAAGCCACGTGCTTTTTGACAGCCACGTGCTTTTTGACAGATTTGTAAACAAAGCCACGTGCTTTTTGACAGACAACAACGCATCGCTAACCTCAGTACTGCCATCTTGACGGGCCTAAACCTCAGTAGTGCCAACTTAACCTCACTAGCATGAGGTAAACAAAGCCACGTGCTTTTTGACAGCCACGTGCTTTTTGACAGATTTGTAAACAAAGCCACGTGCTTTTTGACAGCTGTCATCGACAACATCGCATCGCTAACCTCAGTACTGCCATCTTGACGGGCCTAAACCTTAGTGGTACCAACTTAACCTAACTAGCATGAGGTAAACAAAGCCACGTGCTTTTTGACAGCTGTCATCCGCCATCTTTAAACCACAGAGCACTGTGCTGCCCTCTTGCGTCACCTGTCATCGGCAGTGCTGCCATCTTGACGGGCCTAAACCTTAGTGCTACCAACTTAACCTCACTAGCTCGAGATAAACAAATCCACGTGCTTTTTGACAGCCACGTGCTTTTTTGATAGCTGTCATCCGCCATCTTTAATCTATAGAGCACAGTGCTGCCCTCTTTAGCTACTTACCTTTGAAATATGGTGGCGGATAATTTGAAAAATGCTTTTCGACAAGCAGCCATCTTTAATCCAGAGAGAACAGTGCTACCCTCTATGTGGTGGCGGCAAATTGAAAAATTCTACGTGCTCTTGTTTGAAAACAAACTCACGTGCTTTTTTGACAGCTGTCATCTGCCATCTTTAATCTATAGAGCACAGTGCTGCCCTCTTTAGTTTGAAATGTGGTGGCGGTAAATTCCACGTGCTCTTGTTTGGAAACAAAGCCATGTGCTTTTTTGACAGCTGTCATCCGCCATCTTTAATCAACAGAGCACCGTGCTGCTATCATGCGGGCAATTTCATCACCTATCACCCGCCATCTTTAATCTACAGAACACCGTGCTGCCCTCTTTATGGCTACTACCTTAAGCATGTAGTAGCGGGCAATTTGAAAAGTTCTGTTAGCTATCATCCACCATCTTTAATCAAGAGAGCACCGTGCTGCCATCTTTAGCTAGATACCTTTGAAATGTGGTGGCGGCAAATTGAAAAATTCTACGTGCTCTTGTTTGGAAACAAACTCACGTGCTTTTTTGTCAGCTACCATCCGCCATCTTTAATCAACAGAGCATAGTGCTGCCCTCTTTAGTTTGAAATGTGGTGGCGGCAAATTCCACATGCTCTTGTTTGGTAAACATAGCCACGTGCTTTTTTGACAGCTGTCATCCGCCATCTTTAATCCAGAGAGCACCGTGCTGCCCTCTTTATCGTAGTAGATGTAAATTCGTCACCTGTCATACGCAGTGCTGCTATCTTTAGCTAGATACCTTTGAAATGTGGTGGTGGATAATTTAAAAAGAAAAATTCTTCAGCAGTCCTCTCTCGACGCTAATTGCATAAGATGGCGGCTATACATGACTCCTTAAGTGTGCTTACGCAAGATGGCTGCTATACACAGGTTCTTATGTGACGCCCTTGGGATGCTTGCGCAAGATGGCGGTTATACAAGGCTCCTTATGAGACGCCCTAGTGATGCTTGCGCAAGATGGCGGTTGCTCTTATGAGGCGGCTTAAGGGTCCTTGCACAAGATGGCTAGAGACGCCCTAAGGATGCTTGCGCAAGATGGCGGACACAAGATGGCGGCTATACACGTCTCCTTATGAGACGTCTTAAGGGTGCTTGCGCGAGATGGCTGCTGCTCTTAGCTTAGAGGCTAACACGTCGTGCTAGTTCGATTCATTAAATTTGGGGCTTAAATGCAAAATGTTAAATATCTCGAAAGCGATGCATCGTAGAGCAAAACGGACAAAAAAATTTCTGCCTAGTACCTCGGTTCGCAGTACGAGGAACAAGAAAAACATAGTCTAATGATGAGATCAACGGTTCGGTTCCTACTTAGGCCCTTTGGCATTCACTCTGTTTTAGCTTGTATTGAAGTAAGTCTTCGTAACATGATCAGGTCTAGCTATGGTAGAGAGTATAACGTGCCGTGCAGGTTCGATTCATTAAATTTGGGGCTTAAATGCAAAATGTTAAATATCTCGAAAACGGATAAAATTTTTCTACCTGATACCTAGGTTTGCAGTATCAGGAACATGAAAAAAAACATAGTCTAATGATGAGATCGACGGTTCGATCCTTACTTAGGCCCTTTGGCATTGGCAGCTATCTAATTCTACAAGATGGTGACTATACATAGCTTCTTATGAGACAGCTTAAGAGCGCTTGCACAAGATGGCTGCTGCTCTTATGAGACGCCCTAGGGGTGCTTGCGGGAGGTAGCAGCGACAAGACGGTGACTATACACAGCTGCTTATGATACGGCCTAGAGGTGCTCACACAAGATGGTGGCTGCTCTGATGAAGAAAGTTAGCTTTGCATCGTGCAGGTATCTTTACAGCACTAAACCTCATACCTTTGAAATGTGGTGGCAGGTAATTTGAAAAATTCGACGTGCTTTTTCTTCACAGCAGCTATCTTTAAACAATAGCGGCTATACATAAGCTGTTAAGGCCTCCTCTTATGTCAAGGCATAGCTCTATCGAACAAGTTTAAACCTGCATCGGGATAGCTAGAGTAAGCATGTGCTGCAGTGATGACGTCATTATGCATGTTTAGACTTGCAAATCACTAAAGAAACATAACAAGACTAGAATCGAACACCGCACTCTATGCCGTTAACTTTATCATGTGATCGGAACATTGATTGAAGTGTTTAGAACACTAAATAAGTGATCAAGACTATAATAGAACACTGTACTCGATACAACATGTGTTTAGAACATGTCAGGGGATACCTTTGTTCTAAGAAGATTAGATTACCGCACATTCCTTGGCTAAAGGGCTAATGGGCTAAAGGGCTAATGGGCTAAAGGGCTAAAGGGCTAATGGGCTAATGGGCTAAAGGGCTAGGGCGCCTCTCCTCTCTTTATCCGGGCTTGAGACCGGCTCTACAACTAGAGGCGGAGTTAACACCCTAAGGAAGGGAGAATGTTGGGAAATAATCTATACGAATATAGCTACTCGATCGACTATATACTACAGATGGATTACTTAGGTGAGGGTAAGCGCTTACTTAATAATACCTACACGACGTAATTCATACTCTATTTCAAAAATATCTTCTTTGTACTGTGTGTAACCAGCATCATGATATGCTCTTAGCAGTTGTAAACGTTTTACGAGTACGTTGGGGTCTTTACAGTAGCTTATATCTACATAGGGTAACAGAGGCTTGTTGTGAACTTTGAGTCTATATGCAGACAGTTGATGTGCAGGGACTTGTTTTGATGTAATACGTGCTTCAGCAGTAGCGTTTCTAGGTACAAACATAACTTGTTTCGATAGCGATGAAGCGTTGAAATTTCCTTCTTCTTTACCTTGCATCTCTTCTTGAGATGTTTGCACTTCGACAGAACGTGTAGTAGGCTTAGGAAATGAAGTAAAATCATCAAGCTGTAATGGCAATGAATTTTCTTCTTCTACTTTCCCTTTACTACTGTTTTGATCAACATCATTATCCTTATTATCATAATCATGATCTTGCCTCTCTTTATCTTGAAGTTTGTGCTCAGTAACAGAACTTGCAGCAGGCCTAGACAGCAAGGGAGAATTAAAAATCTCTCGCAGAGGTGTACTTTTTAAACATAAATCAGTGTTCGCTGGAATATGGTTGAGCTCTTTGTATTTTGTTCCCGATGAAGCTACATTACACGCGGCTTCATGACGTTGAGCGTTGTATGCGTTCTTGAACTCTCTTCTACAATGTTTGCATTGAAAAATCGTCCTACATGATATCTCATGACGTCTCCTGTGATAGCTTCGGGAAAATGCTTTTCCACACTCTTCGCAAATATACCTAGAAATAGGTTTTTCCATGACGGACTTTTATCTTCTGCTAACAGATTCTTCTTTAAATCCACTCGACATTTGTTACTCTCTACTTCGATGATGCGAACAGCTTAGCGATTAATAGTAAACTAACACAAAAGCGTATAACCAAGGTAGCAACAGTAAGGTTTAAGCCCATCAAGATGGCAAGAGTGAGGTTAGCGACGTTCTGCTGTTGGATTTTAAATTCCGCGCTGTAACATGCATAAGGTGGCAGCCTTGAGGTTTACTGCCGTAGAGATAGCAGCAGTGAGGTTATCGACGCTCTATTGTCCTTCAAAGTGAGGTTAGGGTTCGTCAAGAAGACAGCTGTCAAAAAAGCACGTGGCTATGTTTACCAAACAAGAGCACGTGGTCGTAACGTCACGGTCACTTCATCAATACTTAGCTCTACGTCGTTAAGAGCAGCATTAGGATTAGCTATGTTTAAAAATCTTAGGAACAGAGCAGCAGTATGAATAGCCAAGTTTTAAAGCGTGTAGACATCACCTATCGATTTTACATGCATCGACTCTCGTACTAAACTTCTTCCGCTAGATCGTGCTGCTATCTTAGCATAACCTATACGCATGACCTTAAAGTACAATGAATAGTCATGTTTCAAAGCGTGTACGCATCAACTATCGATTTTGCATGTATCGAATCTCGTACTGAACTTCTTCAGGTAGATTGTGCTGGTATCTTAGCATGAACTTAAAGTACAAAGAATAGCCATGTTTCAAAGCGTGTACACAACACCTATCGATTTCGCATTCATCGAGTCTCGTACTAAACTTCTTGCGCTAGATTGCGCTGCTATCTTAGCATAACCTATACCCATGAACTTAAAGTACAAAGAATAGCCATGTTTCAAAGCGTGTACATATTACTTATCGATTTTGCAAGCATGGACTCTCGTACTAAACTTCTTCCTCTAGATTGTGCTGCTATCTTAGCATAACCTATGTGCATGAACTTAAAGTACAAAGAATAATCATGTTTCAAAGCGTGTACAAATCACCCTGAACTTCTTCCGCTAGATTGTACTCCTATCTTAGCATAGCCTATACGCACGAACTTAAAGCACTAAAATAACGATGTTTAACAGCGTGTAAACATCACCTATTGATTTTGCATGCATCGACTATTTTTTACCGCCAGAGTGTACAACGATCGCATATGTGTATTGCTAACGTATGTGTATAAAGTTAAAGCACAAAGAACAGCTATGCTCCAAAGCGTGTACACATCACCTATCAATTTTGCATGCATCGACTATCGTACTAAACTTCTACCGCTAGAGTGTACAACGTTCGCAATTGTGTGCTGCTACCTATGTGCGTGAACTTAAAGCACAAAGAATAGCGTGTACACAACACCAGTCAATTTTGCACGCATTAACTCTTGTACTAAACTTCTGCCACAACAGCGTGCGATCATCGCTTGTGTGTGCTGCAATCTTAACATAACCTATGTGCACGAAGTTAAAGCACAAAAAATACCCAAGTTCAAAGCGTGTACACATCACCTATCGATTTTGCATGCATCGTCTTTCTTACTAAACTTTTCCACTAGAGCGTACAACAACCTTATAAGTATGCTGCTAACTTAGTATAACTTATACGCATGAACTTAAAGCATAAAGAATAGCGATGTATAAAAATCTTGTGAACATAGCAGCAGCAGTAAGAATAGCAATGTTTTAAAAGCGTGTACGCATTGCCTATCGATTATACATGCATCAACTAGAGTACTAAACTTCTCCCGCTAGAGTGTGCTGCTATCTTAGCATAACCTATGTGCACGGATTTAAAGCACGAAGAATAGTTAAGTTTCAAAGCGTGTACACAACACCTATCGATTTTGCATGCATCAACTATCGTACTAAACACATTCCGCTAGAATGTACAACGTTCGCATGTGTTTGCTCTGCTACTTTAGCATGACCTATGCGAACGAACTTAAAGCACAAAGAATAGCGATCTTTGAAAATCTTGCGAACATAGTAGCAGTAAGAATAGCAAGGTTTAAAAGCGTGTACGTATCACCTTTTGATAATGCATGCATCTTCTACTAGAGCACGTGACCATCGCTTGTACGTGTGCTGCTATCTTAACATAACCTATCTGCACGAACTTAAAGCATAAAAAATAGTTGTGAGTAAAAATTTTGTGAACATAGCAGAGTGTTTACTACGTAGGTGTAGACATTGAACATTGCATGCTGAAGCAGCATACTACGTGACCGTGACGTTACGACCACGTGCTCTTGTTTGCTAAACATAGCCACGTGCTTTTTTGACAGCTGTCTTCTTGACGAACCCTAACCTCACTTTGAAGGACAATAGAGCGTCGCTAACCTCACTGCTGCTATCTTTACGGCAGTAAACCTCAAGGCTGCCACCTTATGCATGTTACAGCGCGGAATTTAAAATCCAACAGCAGAACGTCGCTAACCTCACTCTTGCCATCTTGATGGGCTTAAACCTTACTGTTGCTACCTTGGTTATACGCTTTTGTGTTAGTTTACTATTAATCGCTAAGCTGTTCGCATCATCGAAGTAGAGAGTAACAAATGTCGAGTGGATTTAAAGAAGAATCTGTTAGCAGAAGATAAAAGTCCGTCATGGAAAAACCTATTTCTAGGTATATTTGCGAAGAGTGTGGAAAAGCATTTTCCCGAAGCTATCACAGGAGACGTCATGAGATATCATGTAGGACGATTTTTCAATGCAAACATTGTAGAAGAGAGTTCAAGAACGCATACAACGCTCAACGTCATGAAGCCGCGTGTAATGTAGCTTCATCGGGAACAAAATACAAAGAGCTCAACCATATTCCAGCGAACACTGATTTATGTTTAAAAAGTACACCTCTGCGAGAGATTTTTAATTCTCCCTTGCTGTCTAGGCCTGCTGCAAGTTCTGTTACTGAGCACAAACTTCAAGATAAAGAGAGGCAAGATCATGATTATGATAATAAGGATAATGATGTTGATCAAAACAGTAGTAAAGGGAAAGTAGAAGAAGAAAATTCATTGCCATTACAGCTTGATGATTTTACTTCATTTCCTAAGCCTACTACACGTTCTGTCGAAGTGCAAACATCTCAAGAAGAGATGCAAGGTAAAGAAGAAGGAAATTTCAACGCTTCATCGCTATCGAAACAAGTTATGTTTGTACCTAGAAACGCTACTGCTGAAGCACGTATTACATCAAAACAAGTCCCTGCACATCAACTGTCTGCATATAGACTCAAAGTTCACAACAAGCCTCTGTTACCCTATGTAGATATAAGCTACTGTAAAGACCCCAACGTACTCGTAAAACGTTTACAACTGCTAAGAGCATATCATGATGCTGGTTACACACAGTACAAAGAAGATATTTTTGAAATAGAGTATGAATTACGTCGTGTAGGTATTATTAAGTAAGCGCTTACCCTCACCTAAGTAATCCATCTGTAGTATATAGTCGATCGAGTAGCTATATTCGTATAGATTATTTCCCAACATTCTCCCTTCCTTAGGGTGTTAACTCCGCCTCTAGTTGTAGAGCCGGTCTCAAGCCCGGATAAAGAGAGGAGAGGCGCCCTAGCCCTTTAGCCCATTAGCCCATTAGCCCTTTAGCCCTTTAGCCCATTAGCCCTTTAGCCCATTAGCCCTTTAGCCAAGGAATGTGCGGTAATCTAATCTTCTTAGAACAAAGGTATCCCCTGACATGTTCTAAACACATGTTGTATCGAGTACAGTGTTCTATTATAGTCTTGATCACTTATTTAGTGTTCTAAACACTTCAATCAATGTTCCGATCACATGATAAAGTTAACGGCATAGAGTGCGGTGTTCGATTCTAGTCTTGTTATGTTTCTTTAGTGATTTGCAAGTCTAAACATGCATAATGACGTCATCACTGCAGCACATGCTTACTCTAGCTATCCCGATGCAGGTTTAAACTTGTTCGATAGAGCTATGCCTTGACATAAGAGGAGGCCTTAACAGCTTATGTATAGCCGCTATTGTTTAAAGATAGCTGCTGTGAAGAAAAAGCACGTCGAATTTTTCAAATTACCTGCCACCACATTTCAAAGGTATGAGGTTTAGTGCTGTAAAGATACCTGCACGATGCAAAGCTAACTTTCTTCATCAGAGCAGCCACCATCTTGTGTGAGCACCTCTAGGCCGTATCATAAGCAGCTGTGTATAGTCACCGTCTTGTCGCTGCTACCTCCCGCAAGCACCCCTAGGGCGTCTCATAAGAGCAGCAGCCATCTTGTGCAAGCGCTCTTAAGCTGTCTCATAAGAAGCTATGTATAGTCACCATCTTGTAGAATTAGATAGCTGCCAATGCCAAAGGGCCTAAGTAAGGATCGAACCGTCGATCTCATCATTAGACTATGTTTTTTTTCATGTTCCTGATACTGCAAACCTAGGTATCAGGTAGAAAAATTTTATCCGTTTTCGAGATATTTAACATTTTGCATTTAAGCCCCAAATTTAATGAATCGAACCTGCACGGCACGTTATACTCTCTACCATAGCTAGACCTGATCATGTTACGAAGACTTACTTCAATACAAGCTAAAACAGAGTGAATGCCAAAGGGCCTAAGTAGGAACCGAACCGTTGATCTCATCATTAGACTATGTTTTTCTTGTTCCTCGTACTGCGAACCGAGGTACTAGGCAGAATTTTTTTTGTCCGTTTTGCTCTACGATGCATCGCTTTCGAGATATTTAACATTTTGCATTTAAGCCCCAAATTTAATGAATCGAACTAGCACGACGTGTTAGCCTCTAAGCTAAGAGCAGCAGCCATCTCGCGCAAGCACCCTTAAGACGTCTCATAAGGAGACGTGTATAGCCGCCATCTTGTGTCCGCCATCTTGCGCAAGCATCCTTAGGGCGTCTCTAGCCATCTTGTGCAAGGACCCTTAAGCCGCCTCATAAGAGCAACCGCCATCTTGCGCAAGCATCACTAGGGCGTCTCATAAGGAGCCTTGTATAACCGCCATCTTGCGCAAGCATCCCAAGGGCGTCACATAAGAACCTGTGTATAGCAGCCATCTTGCGTAAGCACACTTAAGGAGTCATGTATAGCCGCCATCTTATGCAATTAGCGTCGAGAGAGGACTGCTGAAGAATTTTTCTTTTTAAATTATCCACCACCACATTTCAAAGGTATCTAGCTAAAGATAGCAGCACTGCGTATGACAGGTGACGAATTTACATCTACTACGATAAAGAGGGCAGCACGGTGCTCTCTGGATTAAAGATGGCGGATGACAGCTGTCAAAAAAGCACGTGGCTATGTTTACCAAACAAGAGCATGTGGAATTTGCCGCCACCACATTTCAAACTAAAGAGGGCAGCACTATGCTCTGTTGATTAAAGATGGCGGATGGTAGCTGACAAAAAAGCACGTGAGTTTGTTTCCAAACAAGAGCACGTGGAATTTTTCAATTTGCCGCCACCACATTTCAAAGGTATCTAGGTAAAGATGGCAGCACGGTGCTCTCTTGATTAAAGATGGTGGATGATAGCTAACAGAACTTTTCAAATTGCCCGCTACTACATGCTTAAGGTAGTAGCCATAAAGAGGGCAGCACGGTGTTCTGTAGATTAAAGATGGCGGGTGATAGGTGATGAAATTGCCCGCATGATAGCAGCACGGTGCTCTGTTGATTAAAGATGGCGGATGACAGCTGTCAAAAAAGCACATGGCTTTGTTTCCAAACAAGAGCACGTGGAATTTACCGCCACCACATTTCAAACTAAAGAGGGCAGCACTGTGCTCTATAGATTAAAGATGGCAGATGACAGCTGTCAAAAAAGCACGTGAGTTTGTTTTCAAACAAGAGCACGTAGAATTTTTCAATTTGCCGCCACCACATAGAGGGTAGCACTGTTCTCTCTGGATTAAAGATGGCTGCTTGTCGAAAAGCATTTTTCAAATTATCCGCCACCACATTTCAAAGGTAAGTAGCTAAAGAGGGCAGCACTGTGCTCTATAGATTAAAGATGGCGGATGACAGCTATCAAAAAAGCACGTGGCCGTCAAAAAGCACGTGGATTTGTTTATCTCGAGCTAGTGAGGTTAAGTTGGTAGCACTAAGGTTTAGGCCCGTCAAGATGGCAGCACTGCCGATGACAGGTGACGCAAGAGGGCAGCACAGTGCTCTGTGGTTTAAAGATGGCGGATGACAGCTGTCAAAAAGCACGTGGCTTTGTTTACCTCATGCTAGTTAGGTTAAGTTGGTACCACTAAGGTTTAGGCCCGTCAAGATGGCAGTACTGAGGTTAGCGATGCGATGTTGTCGATGACAGCTGTCAAAAAGCACGTGGCTTTGTTTACAAATCTGTCAAAAAGCACGTGGCTGTCAAAAAGCACGTGGCTTTGTTTACCTCATGCTAGTGAGGTTAAGTTGGCACTACTGAGGTTTAGGCCCGTCAAGATGGCAGTACTGAGGTTAGCGATGCGTTGTTGTCTGTCAAAAAGCACGTGGCTTTGTTTACAAATCTGTCAAAAAGCACGTGGCTGTCAAAAAGCACGTGGCTTTGTTTACCTCGCGCTAGTGAGGTTAAGTTGGCACTACTGAGGTTTAGGCCCGTCAAGATGGCAGTACTGAGGTTAGCGATGCGTTGTTGTCTGTCAAAAAGCACGTGGCTGTCATAAAACACGTGGCTTTGTTTACCTCATGCTAGTTAGGTTAAGTTGGCACTAGTGAGGTTTAGGCCCGTCAAGATGGCAGCAGTGAGGTTAGCGTTGCGTTGTTGTCGATGACAGCTGTCAAAAAGCACGTGGCTTTGTTTACAAATTCAAATCTCGCGCCAAAATTCAAATTTCCCGCCAAAATTCAAATTTCCCGCGGGCGGCGGCGGCGGCGGAGGAGGAGGCGGCGGAGGAGGAGGCGTGCGGCGGCGGCGGCCGCCGAATCCCTGCATTATACTACTAACTTCAGAGATTAAACATGACGTATCTGAGTGTGATGTATGTGATTGCATGATTGAGGACGGACAAACGCACATTACTATTATTTAGATGCAACTTCACACACTCTGATCCATCTGGTCATATAGAATTAAACCTTTCAGCAATTTACTTGCTCTGAATACCGAACTGAAATTCCCAGAGCGAAATAAACATGCACTCTGACAGGCGTGGGTTTCACATGTTTCATTGGAGCACAGCCTGGAAGCATGTGCAGCTGGCAGCATTACATTATACGAGAGAAAGGTTGTACACGTGACATATCCTAATGTGGTCACAGATATTACGATTTCAACCAGCTAGAGAGTAACTGGCATTATATGCAGGACAAAACAAAAGATCAGGCTTCTCCTTTTAGCGCAAGTAAATCGATAGGCTGCACTATGTAAGCACAATAACGAATTTCAGTTCATCGACTATGAATATAACTCATTATCAGTTTACGTGCTCCATTGCTAGACGTATACTTAGTATACACTGCTGTATGTATTTCCGTTTGTTAAGGAACCAACCTTCTGTATTTAGAGGCTGCCATTAAAACAAGGAAATACACATCAAATTGCAACTATGAAGTTCAATTAACTAGGAAATCTCTACAGTTTAATGATGATACAGTATCACAGTATAACTAGTACAGTGATTCCGTGTTGTAGAGGTGGTGTCTCAATATCTTGATAGGGCCTTGGAGGAAGAGAGTGTTGGTGGTGGTGATTATTGTTTTAGGAGGAAGTACAACTTGGCAACCATCCTCTACATGACACTAATCAAGGAGAAAATATGGAAGAGATCCAACACTTCGAAAAATGAAGGCATCAGCCAACGAAAAACAAGGGTAATGAAGGGCGTGAAAAGGAAAGACTCCCTAGGCCTCGAATACTGTCGAGGTCGGAAAAGAAAAAGAGTTGACCAAGGGAGGTCAGATAGGATAGATGAAAATGAGGAGCCTGGCACAAGTAAATGGGAGCAATTCCAAGAAATAACTAACTGACCAATGGTCACCAAAACATGCTTCCAAGTTCAGAGCCCCTGGCGCCCCTTTCAATCGCCTCTCGTGACAGGCAGGGTATACCGCGTGTGTTATTCTACCAGCACCACCCACAAGGGGTTGGGAGGACAAGATTTACGATCTAGGGGATTAACTTCTTTCGAACTTTGAAGCGCTTCCAATACGCGGCATAGTGACGAGGTACGGTACCACGAACTACGAACATTATCCCTATTACTTTGATTTCCTGAAGGTCGTGTTTACATTTGTCGGAAGGGATAGTGGAAATTTGGTCGCATTTTTTGGGTGCTCCTAACTATATTGCACAAGTTCATAGAATGCCCTGTTTATATAACACAGGGTTCAACTGTCATTCAGACTTTGGGAAGGTGTTAGTGTCAGCTGAAAGGCAAGTGTGCCTCAATACAAAGTGTGTGGGTGGGGCTGGTAGAATAACACACGCGCTATACCCTGCCTGTCACAAGAGGCGACCAAAAGGGGCCCCAGGGGCTCTGAACTTGGAAGCATGTGTTGGTGACCATGGGTCCGTTAGCTGATTCTTGGAATTGCTTCCATTTCCTATATAGTGTGTAGTGTTTACAAGTCACGGCTATCGTTCATACGGAGGTTGGCAACAGAGTAAGGTGTTTTTGTCTAATGAAGCCATTCTTGCACTTACACTCCTTCAAGAAGGCTGCTTGCAGAGGTACCGGTAGGTTGCTAGAATGCCAGGAGTTTCTCGGAATATGATTTGGTATCTGTGGAAACGTTTCCACGAGACTAGAAGATAGAAGTGTTGTCAGGCGCCCTGGCACGGGCTGGGAAAGGAAAATGTCACTATGCTAGGATAGTTCTGCGTGTTTACAAGCTCACCGAAGTCGCCAAGTTATACAATGATCACTAGAGGTGGACCTACAGAAGTACGAGTTAGTGAATAAACAGTCATAAACAGGCTTCGAGAGGCTAATTTAAGACCCAGATCCCGATGACCCACTGAAGTACTGTACTTGCACAGGACGGATAGCATCGTAGCAGAAGACTGTAGATGGCAGCTAAAAAACTTTCCTGTTCTCGGATAAATCCCATTTCACGTGATAACGTTCGTATGGTCGTGTGAAAGTCTGAAGAACACGTGGGGAATGAATTGATCTGTCATCTGCAAAATCTATCGTTTCTTCTGGAAGGAGATCTCTTATGGCGTGGGCAAGCATAAGCTTTGACCCGAAAACCGATAATCTTATAATTCGGGATGGATTCTTACCTGTTCGATGGTACTTGTAAATTGACGAGTGCTAGTGCGACATGTGAGTCCTCACGTGAGTCAACTTGGAGAAGGAGTAGACTTCTAGGATATTTTCATGCATGATAAGGTTAGAGCGCATGATGCCAACATTTTGACGAGATTCCTACAAGAGAACCACGTGCAACGAATGGAGTGGCCATCCAGATGTCCGATCGAACCAGTCTGTCACCAAATGGATGAAACCATCCCAGCGCGAAATCGACCACCCCAAGCCTTTGAAGACGAAGACGTTCTTTTTGAAGTATGGTGACGTCTGCCTCATCTAAATGTGTGGCGCCTTGTCCGAGGCATTAAAAGAAGTTGTGGAGCTGTCATCCATGCAAAAGGTGGCAATATTACTCATTAAGCATTACCCCTCATTCAGTGGGTAAAAGTTGAAGAATGATGAGGAGTCTCATCACTTAGCCCTAATTATAAATCTGATGAATAAGGAGGAGAATAGTGTTACTTATTATCACAAGAAAATTATAATGAGATTAGTGTCCAAATATGGATGTAGAGAAGATCTCATTTAGACTTCAAAAGACTTTAAAAGTAGAAACGACATTATTAAGATGCGGAAAGGACTAGCGATTGAAAATAACCAAGCAGATGAGGCAGTAAAGCTAATAGAAAATACCGAACTGATAGCAGGGCAGAATATGTGTGCAAGGAATAAATCTTCCAAGAAATAGTGGGTGGTGCAATCAAAAATGCTAAAAGAAAATAAGTAAGTAAAACATTAAAGACATAGGTCTTGGAAAAAGAATGGCATTCTGTAGTGAAATGAAAGAATATAGAGACTTGTGATGTAAGAAATAAGCTGCCAAACTAGATATAATTATAATAATTTTCTTTTTAATTTCTTTCTTTCGTTTTGGTCAACTGTGGACCAACTATATTCGATTTCAGCTGCTTCTGGGCTTTGATCTGCGCCCAGTAATCCTTCATTCTTTCACTCTGCAACCTTCTCTCTTCCGTCCATGGTGTTTGGGTCCGCAAACTAACTTTTCCTTGGAATCTCTTTGCGTTCTTTATTTTCGACTTGTAAGTTTCTCTGTTGCATACTTCCGAACCTTGTATTCCCATTTCTATCAGATCCTTCTTCACTACCTGATGCCAGCGTACGACGGTTTTCCTGATCTCCAAAAACCTTACTATCTGATTGGTCAGTCTTTCCGTGGCCATTCTGCAGATGTGTCCAAAGAACATGGCTCTCCTCTTCCGTATAGTGTCTGAGATCTTTTCTAACTTGCGGTACAGTTCTTGGTTTGCTTTCTTTCTGTATGATCCATCCTCTATTCTTTGGCCTCCCAGTATCTTCCACAGAATTTCTCGCTCCACCAGTTCTAACTTCTTGAGCAATCCTACCTTCATCAGGTTCAAATATTCAGCTGCATATAAGGCTTTTTGACGGATCCCTGTCTGGTAAAGTCTGAGTTTTGCGTTGATTGGGATATTCTTCTTGTTATAGGTGTTCATACTTAGCTTGTATGCCAATTTCATTTTGTTGATTCTCGATATCAGTGCCTCTTTCTCCGACAGGTTGTTGTTTCTACGTCCCACTAACTACTGTTGACGGTTTACGACGACGCCGAGATGCCGTAATTTTGTACCTCAGGAGTTATTTCCGTGCCAGTAAACTAGATAGAGATTCTAAAAGAAATATTCCGAAAGTGTGGTATAGAATAAATCAAATTTGTGCAGAAAGGAGAAGTTTAACAGCGATAAGTCTGTCATGGATAATGGATCGAATACATCAAAATAAAATTAAGTGGTGGGGATAGTTGAAAACAATATTTCGAAAAGATAGGAGTTTCAAGAGGACTGGAGTGCACCCTGCCTAATTTAAAAGGAAACTTCAATTGATGAAGTAAAGTAATAATTATAGGAAAGGATGCAGGGAAAATTAAGATGAATTTCAGGTATTAACAAATAATTTTTAAAGGAAATACGTAATAATAACTTTATACTTGAAAACACACTTAAGATATTCAACAAGATATTTTCGATGATTCAAGATTCCGAAACATGTGGTAAAAAGGTATCATCTGCCCTATGTATAAGAAACGAGGTGAAAGATCAAATCCAAGTAACTATAGAGGGATCCATTTGTTAGATTCACTGAGAAAAATATGGGCAGATATTGGATAAACGGTCAATGAATTGGGTAGAGGGGTGATCGATCCTGTCAAGACTTCAGTCAGTATTCAGAAAAGTAGTGAAGACAAGCGGTAATATGATAGTAGTAAATGCAATTCTTGATAAATACATGAAGAAAAATGAGGTAAATTGTACATTGTGGTAATCAGTTTAAATTAATCGTTTGATCTGGTGAGTACACGGGCTGTGTCTGTAAGTTGGGACAGATCAGAATATTCTTCTTCTTTTTCTCTCGGTGCCTATCCGTTTCGGATGTTGGCGATCATGATGGCTATTTTCGTCCTGTTTGTGGCAGCGCGGAACAGTTCAACTGATGACATATCGTCTTCTTCCAGGACCTCTTTTGCTGTTGATTTTCCCCTGGACTATTTTTTGGAGTAGGTTGTATCTATCTGTGTTGCGCATTATATGTCCCAGATACTGCAGCTTTCAGCATTTCACTATCTTGATCAATTGAGGTGTGGTGTGCATCCTTCTCTTTACTTCCACGTTTGTCATTCTCTGGGTCCAAGATATTCTCAGGATCCGCCTATAAAGCCATGTTTCAAAGGCCTCCAGCTTCTTCCCTGTGTTTTTATTTAAGGTCCATGTCTCTACACCATATAAAAGAACAGCAAATACATAACAGTGCAGAATTCTGATTTTAGTCCCTAAAGTTAGATTATGGCTTTTAAACACATTACTCATTTTCTGGAACACACTTTTTGCTTCTCCAACGCGTACCTTGACTTCTTGTGACCAATCCCAGTCTTCATTTGTTATGGTTCCAAGGTATGAATATTGTTTTACCCTTTCTATACTCTTTTGATTTATAACCAAGTTTATTCCGGAAATATTTCCTTACTTATAACCATGAGTTTTGTCTTTGCGGTGTTTATTTCAAGCCCGTATTGGCTGCTGACTCTTACAATTCTATCCATTAGTGATTGTAGCGCTTGGATAGTATCAGCAAATATAATTGTATCATCAGCATATTAGAATATTAAGTAGAATAATTGGAGCAACTGAAAATACATATTCGGAAGTGAAAGATGGTGTCTCAGTTTGAGATATAATTTTAAAACAGGTTCTCAGACAGATTTTAAACTGTCACCAATATTATTTTTATTGTTTCTTAAAGAAATCTTCCAATCGAAACGTTTAGAGAAAGAGCTTCACCACATCTCGAGGATATTCCAGTCCATATTTTCACCGATGACATTCTCCTACTCGCTGTAACACCCGCAAGAAACAAAATAGTATTAATACGAGAGAAGTGAAATCTGAAAGTTAATCTAGAGAAAACCAGAGTCATGGTTAAAAAAAAACGAGCGACTAGCTTCCAAAGAGTGAGCAGTGGTGGATGGGTGAGGCAAATCTAGAATTGAATACCTAGGTATGATTATAAATAGCAATGAACATATTAGGAGAGCAAGTGCTTTGGCTAGTATAAAATTCCTTCTGATGTCAAATTTTACAAAAACGTAATTCAGTAGTTAAGGTATGGAACATGAATATGGGGAGTAAGGTAAGGGTTATTCTGCCCGAAGGCAGGTCCGAACCTCCGCTGAGGTGTGCCTGAGCTGGAGTTTACGTACGGTAGGGTGCCCAGTTACTTTTCGCTCCTCCATTCTCTTACCCCCCACCAACAGCGCGTGGCCACCCATCCAAATCTTGACCACGCCCAATTTTGCTTAACTTCGGAGATCTCACGGGATTCGGTGTTTCAACACGGCTACGACCTTTGGCTATGGGGAGTAGATAATATATAATATAATTTCAGCATTAAGAGTAATCGTAAGTAAATTTTCAAATTTACAAATACTGGACTCCGGATGATGTGCATAGGTACGACTATACAGACAGCTGTTGTGAAACGAATGATTAACATTGGTTGACACTAAATTTGTTCATAGTGTGGTTTGCTGTAGTCACGTGAACCATAGGCAACGGATGAGTGGCCTATTAAGTGGTCCTGAGAGTCTGGTTACCAGTTGCTATGAAATAGGAGTGAACACCTCGGATTTTCTTAGTCAAGGTCCTCCTCATGCTCAGGCGACTAAGATTATAGAGTGAATCCTAACGCGTTAGAGTGCCGATCCCCATTGGGAATATGTGTTAGTAGGGCAGCATCCTGCTTCACAGAATTTACCGAGCACAGAACATAAGCAAGCCTCGGACCTATGGGAGAAACGCAGTCCCACTTCCATTAGAAACAACTTGGCGAATGAAATGGAATACGATGGGGAATTTTCAGCATTATTGAGCTTATGCATAATCTTCTTCTATATAAATAAAATCGTAACGACCTTGTGTCTGTACATTGATTATTTTGGCGAAATTTCCGTGCAGTTATCCGTTTCAGGTGTAATAATGACCATCTGCATCATTTTTAGCTTTGGTGTCTGTTTGTCTGTTTGTTTGTCTGTTTGTCTGTCCTTCTATAACTTGAAAACTACTGGATATATTTCCACCAAACTTCATATTTAGAATCCACCTGTCCTTGGGTAGGTTTTAGCGCAAATATCGTTTATAAATCCCTGAACTGAGTGGGGATTTTTACGAAACCGAAACCGTGATTTTGCACTCCCTCAAAGTATACACAACCGAACTTAATGGAAATCTACCTGCCTTAATGAAAATTAATTTCTAAACCTTTTTCTCTTATGTGCATCATTTCGATAACAGGATTTAATAAGGGAGATATCATTAACGGACCGTTTTTTGATACAAATCCCAGAGGACTTAACACAAGAGCGGGTGCGTGTAAAGCGTATTTCTTACAATTTGAAAACTACTGAAGATATTTGAACCAAACTTTATATATAGCATCCATCCATCCAAGGGTAGGTTTCCTTGGTGTCAGTTAGTTAGTTTGTTTGTTTGTTTCTTTGTTTGTTTGTTTCTTTCTTTGTTTGTCTGTTGGTCTGTTTGTTTTTCTATAACTTGAAAACTACTGGATATATTTCCACCAAACTTCATATTTAGAATCCACCTGTCCTTGGGTAGGTTTTAGGGCAAATATTTTTCTAAATCCCTGAGCTAATTGGGGGTTTATACGAAACCGAAACCGTGATTTTGCACTCCCTCAAAATATACACAACCAAACTTAATGGAAATCTACCTGCCTTAATGGAAATTAATTTCTAAACATTTTCTTCTCATGTGCTTCATTTCGATACCAGGATTAATAACGGAGATAACATTAACGGACCGTTCTTCGGTACAAGTCCCACCGGACTTAACGCAAGAGCGGATGCGCGTAAAGCGTATTTCTTGCAACTTGAAAACTACTGAGATATTTGAACCAAACTTTATATTTAGCATCCACCCCTCCAAGGGTAGGTTTTAAGGTTTATACCATGTCAAATTCCCGGAATGGACTGGGATTTTATAGAGGACCGAAATTGTGATTTTTACTCTCCCACAATATATAAAGTACAAGACCAACCTGACTAGTAATCGATCAAACTGTTTGGAAATCCAATTCTAATTTCTTTTTCTCATATGCATTTTTCAACTGGAGGATTAATAAGGGAGATAACCGAAAGTTCGGTTTTCAGGCTAAGTCTAGCGGACATAGCCCAAAAGGTGTTATACGTGGAACAGATTCCTTATCTATCTAGATAAATCATATCGTAACGACCGTGTGTCTGTGCATTGATTATTTTGGCGAAATTTTCGTACAGCTTTCCGTTTAAGGGGTAATAATGACCACCTGCATGTTTTTTAGCTATAATTTCCTAGAAGTCCTAAATTTTACCCCCTCCCCCGCCCAAAATCAAGATTGCCTCACAATCTGCCACACGAGCTGAAAAATTGAAATTAAGCGAATTTATACGTTTTAGCAGTTAACCTACGGAAAACTTCCAAGATCTTTAAATACTTCACTTTTTATGCCGAATAATATGGAAATATAGGCAATTTAATGACGGTGCAGACCCTCGTTTCGAGGTATTTCGCGGCTAAACGGTAAGTCCTATCACAAAACGGATGGCATGATCTCCGTTCAATTTCGAGTGATCTACAACTTTGGTCCTGTGATATTTTGTCGTCTCTCTCTCTCTCTCTCTCTCTCTCCCTTATAGGGTAGATTTGGCTATGTATTTCGATGGTTCCTAATTTTTTTGCTTTTTACACGTGTATTACTTAGTTTGACACACTTATAGGAAAGGTAGAGTCATCGAATTTGGCACGCACATTGACACGACCAATGGCTATATGCGAACCCAATTTCATGATTCTAGCTTTCACATAAGTATGTGAAAAATAATGTAAAATGGTGAAACTGTACCCAAATTTCACCCCATTCAAATTTCGTAACTCAATCGAACCCATAAATATGTGAGATACGAGAAAATGTTTTAACACCAAACATGTAGAGCGATAAAAGGGACGTCTGAGGGTGCAAACCGTTTGTTGGTATGATGTACCGTTTAGGAGCATTAAATCTTGAAATGAAGGTTTGCACTTTCAAACGTGCCCATGCTTATCTGTCATCTATATAAATATAATCGCAACGACTGTCTGTGTATACATTGGCTATTTTGGCGGAATTTCCGTACAGTTATCCGTTTCACTTGTAATAATGACCATCTACATATTTCTTAACTTTGGTGTCTGTTTGTCGGTTTGATTGTATGAGTTTTTATACCTTGAAAACTACTGAATATATTTCTACCAAACTTGATATTTAGAATCCACCTGTCCTTGTGTAGGTTTAAGAGCCAATATTATTTCTGAATACCTAAATTTACCGGGGGTTTATCCGAAACCGGAACCATGATTTTGTACTTCCTCAAAATATGCACATCCGAAATTAATTGAAATCTACAATCCTTAATGGAAATCCATTTCTAAAACTTTTGTTCTCATGTGAATTTTTCGACAGGAGGATTAATAAGTGAGATATCATGAACGGTTGGTTTTGCAGATTAAGTCCAGCAGACGTAGCCAAAATGTCTTGTACGTTGAGCAGATTCCTTATCTATCTATATAAATAAAATCGTAACGACTATGTGTGCCTGTACTTTGACTATTTTGGTGAAATTTTCGTACAGATACTCGTTTGAGGGGTAATAATGATCGTCTGCATATTTTTTTGTTTTTTTTTCCTGAAAGTAATAATTTTACCCCCTCGCCCAATTTCCAGATTGCAGCATAATCTGCCAGACAAGCAAGAACATTGAAATTTGGCAAAATTATACGTTTCAGCCTGTAACGAACCAAAAACTTCACAGATCTTTAATTTTTTCATTTTTTATCCCCGAAGAATATCGAAATATGGAAGCAATTTTAATGATGGTGCAGACCTTCGTTTCGAGGTATTTCGTTGGGATAAACGGGAAGTCCTATCACATAACAGATGGCACAATCTTCGTTGAATTAGGAGTGATCTTCAACCTTGGTCTTATGACTTTTGTCGTATCTGTATCGCTTATACGTTAGATTCGTCTCTATTTTTCGATTTTAAGTAAATTTGGACTCTTTACCTATATAACTCATACTTTCAATCACTTACAGGAAAGATCAAACTCTACACGAACATTGGCCCACCCAGTACCCATATGTGATTCAAATGCTATGTCACATAATTATCCGAAAAGTAATGCAATGTAAGATAATCTTACACAAATTTCAACCTATTCAACGTTTCTGACTCAATCTGACCCATGAATAGATGAGATGCGAGAAAATATCATAGGACCAGCCATTTAGATCGCTAAATACTGCGCCTTACGGTACAATCCTTTGTCAGTATGACGTACCGTTTAGCAGCAGTTAATCTGTAAATGAAGTTCTGCAATATTGTAAACATGCATATACTTTCATATGTCCATCTATATATATTCATTGATGTCGATTTGTAGCGATCGTGAAAGGGTTTGTCTGCTATTGTAATCAGTACTTCCTACACCGATTTTGACTGCTGGCAGTGGGAATGGGGTCCTTCTCTAACTCCTGTGTAACTGGCATTAGTAAGGAGGGCCTACCATTTTAATGAATAATTCACTTCTCGATTTGTCTTGCAGAAGGCAAGGGATCATGCAGTTTTGTTCGAAAGTCCCCTACCCTATTGTGTTTGGCTCTAGGCCAGTGTGCCCGCCATTATAAACAAATGTCCCAATCTAAAATTTGACAAGCATTAGGCATAGTGGCCTGCTATTTACATGGAAACTCACTAATTCTGTGTGACTGGCAGTAAGCTGGCTGGCAGCAGTAAAAAGGGCCTGTCATTATAATGATAACTGCACAACTCAATTTTGACTGGTGGTAGGGAAGTTGCCTGTTATTATAATAAAAACTCCTCAAGTGTAATCTGTCTGAAAGTAGGAAATGGGTCTGCCATTGTAACCAAAACTTACCAAATCGATTGTGACCGCGCAGTAGGCAATGGGGCCTGCAATTATAATGTAAACTTGCCAACTCGATTGTGAATGGCAGTAGGCAAGTGAGCCTGCCGTTATCATCACAACTCCGCAACCCTCACTTTACACTGGAAACAACGTATGGGGACTTCCCCATGCTATTCCTCGGATAAGGCTAAGAGAAATGCAATTTTCAAACAATCTCATTTACTGCACGCACAGTATTTACGTCGATATCCGTATACAATGTAGAATACCGTAGCGAAGCACGGGTACATTTGCTAGTAGGAAATATAACTGGAAACCCAATGTATATATGAAGTAAATATATGGAAATAGCTCATCTGCTAAAGGATTATAAAGAAATAACAAAAATTAGAGAAAATTATATAGACCTAGATGGAAAGATAGGTAAAATTGAAAATGAACCTGAACTTAACACTCTTGATAAGCTACTAAATAGGGAATTGATTACACCGGGAAGAAGAGCAAAATTATATAATATTATCAGAGGAATATGGGAAAATCTAAAAAATGGGGGGAAGTCAAAGGAAATGCACGTAGTTTATACTGTACGTCAGGGCTCTCCAACCTATTCGTGAAGTGGGACTCTACCATTTGACTATGGAAGCGTGGGTGCCGTTTGATAATAATAATAATAATAATAATAATAATAATAATAATAATAATAATAATAATAATAATAATAATAATAATAATACAGAAACATATAGGCTAATACTGAATGAATAATTTTAATTGTATTTTACATGCTAAGTGTGAAATTTGGCCTCGCATTCGCTGCAAGTTAAGGAAGTGTATGGCTCATTTCATTCATTATTAAAACTGTCGGTTTGTAAGAGTATAATCCTGATTAGAATAACTGTATAAAATAATATTGCGAATTAATCACTGATGTGTACTTTTTTCAGACAACGTAAATAAAAATTGAGGTCGTGAAAATTCAATGTTTCACTGAATATAAATAAAGTTTAAATGTTAGGTAAAGAGAAGAGAAAATAAAATGCACTTCTAGATAAACAGCACACTGCTTTACGCCATCACACAATCCAAATACAACTGAGGATTCCGTGAAACTATAGCATGGCCGTGACGAGCAGATATTTTGTGATAATATAGAGAATAAAAGATTTATGAAATTCACAACGTGATCGTTTGCTGAAACATGTTCTAACTCGGAAATACCAAGTGTGAATATGTTCACCTCATCCCTCAGCCTTTCCATATAACGCCTGGCACTGAACAGAAAGCAGGGATTAAAATGTACAGAGCTGTCACAATGCACGTGTTATTCAAAAGCACACAGCACTTGAATGAATATTCAGAAATATGAGAGGGTTTGGTCTGACGAAGAGTACTGATAAAACTAGGAAGAGGTGAATCACAGCTGTGCAAATGTCAGTAAAATAATTAATCATTACTTTTATATTAAAATAATATTCGCAAACTTTCAGCTACGATTAATGTTGGTACAATTAAATCTGCGTTTTGGCGGCGCTAAATAATGTATACCAGGGGCGCCACGTTGTACAGGCCTTCTGGACAGAGTAAGGATATATATATGAGGAGGTGTCGTTGACTCTATAACGCAGTTAAAGTCTAGAAAGTACCACAGAAGGCTAAGGCTGTCCAACACTTAAAGTTACTTTTTGAAGGTACTCATTTGGATGCTTGTTTACCACGCAGCCGTTTTGATGGATGACCAAGGACCACTTTGTTTATGACGCATTATTCAAAAACGTCGGATACTGAGTATCCGAGGAACGTACTTCATTTCAGTTCCTAACTGTTGCAAAGAAGAAGTTGTGTTTTCTTTGTTTGTCTCGTTTCATTTCAATTTCTATGCGTATCATGGAGGTGTGAACGTATTATGTACTGACTAATGCCCGGGTGCGTCAACCTCGGTTGCGAATTAACCGTGGTAAAATGGATAGCTTACCACGGTTAATCTGAATTTCTGTTGCATCAAGCCCGGTTTTGAAGTTTGTGATGTTCTACCGCGGTTAAAAGTTAACCGGTCGCCACCGAGAGGTTAAGCAATTAACCGAATCTTTAAGGCCTACCTAAGCTACATAACCTGCAAGTAAGTTGCATATTACGTACATGAAAAGTGTCGTGATCTGATAAGGTTTACCGGTCGTGAGTGGGGGATACAAAATCACATTTGAGTGGATTCAAAGTGCCGTGATGTTATCATTAAAATGGATTTGGCACCATCTATCGTACATCTATAATATCTTGAAGATGATGAACGGAGAGTTTTTACTTGCTAGTGGCTTTGTGTGGCACGAACACAGATAGGTCAAATGGCGACGATGGGATAGGAAGGGCCTAGGAGTCGGAAGGAAGGGGCTGTGCCCTTAATTAAGGTACAGCCCCAGCATTTGCCTGCGGTGAGAAAGAGACTGTGGCGTCCTTGTTACACTTAATAGGTGACCAGCTCGCAGAAATAATCCTCTTTCGCTAAGAAGTAATCTATGTGAGTGAGCGTTTTGGTTTCAAATGCACTGAAATTGGGTGCTCTTATTCGCCCTTCTTTTTCCATATCAGTTGATACTGATAACCTAACCTAAACTAACCTAACGAAACAAAATTAATTAATCTCAGGAATAAAGGGCTATAATAGAATATATAAAATGACTGCAATAATTCTGAAATTAAAATCCACAGCCTGTTTCCAGTCATTTGGCCGGGTCAGGAATGGAATGAGTGAAGCCCCCATTTAGCGCCGAGGATAGGAAATGTGCCGGCTTCCGAAGCTTGTCGCTCTGCTCTGGGGCAATGATAAATGAATGATTAATGAAATGAAATGATTTTTGGAAAGTGTTGCTGGAATGAAAGATGAGAGGGAAAACCGGAGTACCCGGAGAAAAACCTGTCTTGTCTCCGTTTTGTCCAGCACAAATCTCACATGGAATGACCGGGATTTGAACCACGGTATCCAGCGATGAGAGGCCGGCGCGCTGCCACCTGAGCCACGGAGGCTATGCAATAATTCTGACAAGGAGAAAAATTAACTTTAAGACTTTTTGATAAAAGAGAATATTTTTTAAAATAACATTTGTCCCAGTCAGTTGACGGTCGGAGACAAAATGTAAAGAGTTGGGAACTGGCTAAATTACAGACACGTGACTATCGAAAATATCACTACCTTCCGGATACTACTTTGAAATACTTCCGAAGGGAATAATAGCGAGGAAAACGCTCGTTAGAAACGGTGGTTTTGAAATCAATAATTAGCAATGGTGCGACAGGTTAATGACAACACCACGGTAAGAGTTTTAGCGCGGTTTAATAACGCCTGATATTTGCCGAGAATGGTGCAGCCGGGCATGAGAGGTATTCGAAATATGAGGTAAGGTAAAATGGCTGCGAAGAATGAAGAATTGTATTGAGATGGCATAAGTAGGGTATGCATAGTGCGACGAATTTCTAGTCGGGGCCAAGATAGATGGTGATATGAAGGAGTTACATGGTCATAGTACCGTAGGTTACAGACACATGCATTTTGATGTTGTAATCTTCTCAATAACTTGCGCCAAATGTCACTATAAATCACGCCATAATAGTCGAAATGAGCGAAAACTACAGCTTCTACAAGCATTCATTTAAGTTTTTCAGGAAATAATTATTTATGCCATTTTCTTACTATTTGTTTTACATCGCACCGACACAGATAGATCTTATGACGATGACTGGATATGATAGGCCTAGGAGTGGGAAGTAAGCGGCCGTGGACTGAATTAAGGTACAGTGTCCGGTGTGAAAATGGGAAACCGTAGAAAACAATCTTCATGATCTTCATGATTCATCAAAATGATTTTCTGTGGTTTCCCATTTTCACACCAGGCAAATGCTGGGGCTGTACCTTAATTAAGGCCACGGCCGCTTCCTTCCCACTCCTAGCTCTATCCTATCCCCTCGTCGCCATAAGACCTATCTGCGTCGGCAAGCTCACAGCTTTGCGCCCCTAACCGCACGGCCAGAACATTTATCCGCGCAGCACGTGCAATGCTGAGAATGTTTTCTGGGTTATGTTCGTAACATGCGTTTTCCATGACATGTCATCATTGAAAATAACGCCTAGGACCTTTACTGATGACATGAATGGTATGTTAGTGTTACGTAACATTATAGGTGTAATAACTGATCGATTGATCTTCGCGAGTAATTTCGGGTATCCAATGATGATGGCTTGCGTTTTTGCTGGGTTTAACGTAAGACCACATCTTAAAGACCAAGAAGAAAACGATGTAAGATCCTAATTGATTTTCTATGGCCAAAAATATGTTATCTGGGAATTTGTGAAGGTAAATGTATACATCATCAACGTAAATATGGCATTTGCAGTGGGTTAGGTTTTGGGAGATATCATTAATATAAATAGGAAAAAGAAGGGGTTACATCACGGACCTTTGGGGCATACCAAACTCCACAGACTGTCAAGTTCATTTGGTTATCCTATTTGTAACATGCTACCGACGGCAATGCAGGTGGCAAGACCACCAAAGGATGGCACTGTCCGAGATGGAGGGAATACAATTTAGATAGAAAAATGTCAGTATCAACAGGGTCAAAATCTTTGCTCAGGTCTAGAAGTACCGTATTAGAACTGTCACTCCCGTACTGTCCATTGCTTCGAGATTTTCAAAGGCAAGAAAAACAATATTTTAAATATATTTTCTATCATTTTCATGTGGACCAGTCTGATCAGCACTTGTGATATCCAACATCTTTGTTTATTCGTAATTGCTTTTTACGTAACACAAGCAATCGATTCATGGAATTGTTTCATGACAGTATGTCATTACAAAAGCCTCACTTCCATTCACTAGGGATCTTTGTGTTGTATATTGAAAGCGTATTCTGCAAGTGTTCCTTAATACTTTACATGTATTACGACAGAGAGAGATCTATAGCTGCTTCAGTTTTCCTGGTCTCCTTTCTGATTGGCCCAGTTTTCCATTCCCGAACATGTATACCCACTTCAAGATTTCTACTATCAATGTCATGCTTCCAGAACCTCTATACTTTATAATGTCTGCTGTCAGTGGATATGAACGTGGATTTTCCCCCATTTCACTGAATTCTTCACCTCTTTCAGAGAATATTTTGTCGTCTGTTCTCCAATTATAATATTCTAATTCAATAATTTCATTTTCATTTTCTATATTCAATAATTGAAAATATTCTGAGTCTATCTGCATTCGCTCTTTGATTGGTTCGCCTACATTCATTAAGCCTCTCCTTGCTTCGCAGCAGTCTAATCTCTTCTCCTATCAGTTATTTCCTTTTATGACTCTTACACAAATAGTCTTTAATTCAGTTTACAGTCCATTTAGAACATTTTCTTGCTATTGCCAGGGATTTGCATGAAATACTGTGTGCGATGTCTGCTGATAAAGAGTAGTAATTTTCTGAGGGAGCTGGCCATACGTTTAGGCTCACGGAGTTATGAGCTTGCATTCGGGAGATAGTGGGTTCGAACCACACTGTCGGCAGGCCTGAAAGCGGTTTTCACTGGTTTCCCATTTTCACACCAGGCTGTACATTAATGAAGTCCGACTCATTGGCTGCATGGTCAGCGTTGAGGTCTTCAGTTCGGAGGTTCCTGGGTTCGATTCTCGTCCAGGTCGGGTATTTTAATCGTGTTTGATTAATTCTTCTGGCTCGGGGACGGGGGGTTTGTGTTTGTTCCAACACTTTCCTCTTCATATTCAGACAACACACCACACTAGCAGCCACCGCAGAAACACGTAATAGTGATTACATCTTTCCACATAAGGCTGGCGTCAGGAAGGACATCCGACCGTAAAACGGGGCCTAATCCACATGTGCGACACAGTTCGCACCCGCGATACCACAGGTGTGGGGAAAGCGGTAGAAAAAAAAACGAATAAGAATTTGTACATTAATGAAGGCCACGGGCCCTGCATTCCCACTCCTAACTCTTTCCTGTTCCATCGTCACCTATTGACCTATCCATATCGGAGCAACGTAAAGCCAATTGTAAAAAGTAATTTCTGGATTATTTATGCAATCTTTATCCATTACAGACAATTACTTTGTGTCTATGTAAGCGATTCATTTTAAAAATTACTTATTGTGAGTTCCTTAACGATCTGAGTACGAAATAACACTTGGGAGTGAGAAATAAATAGTAAGATATGAATCATTCGGACGAAATTATTATTGACATATTTCAGAATCAGAAATTCGTAGGTAGTTAATGTCTCATTTATAAGTCTTTAATCGTATTTTACTGTGACTAATACTTCAAAATAACACATGGATTTGCTCGCTATGTACTGTACTCATTGATTTACGGTCACTGAACTTGTAGGCCCTATTTGCTATCACAACACCTCCAGGCAAGGTATTTAATTGAATTCCACCTGGGTAAATACCATTGGATGGTATATGGCATGACTTGCCACACGTGGTCAGATTCCATGGTGCTAAGAAATTCGCAGAGTGATGTGAAGCTAAATAGTCAAGGTTATAATTAAATTTCGTAATTTTTAAACACAGGAGAGAATATGTGGGTAGATATAGGTGGAAAATCATGTCCAAAGATAAATGCGCATAACTTTTACAGGTTTAAAAGCATTTAGCCGAAATTTTGTATGCAAATTTTCAATACCATGCCTTGTATAGTGGTAAATTCTAAGTAGCCTATAGCTTTAAATTAAGAAAAGTAAATAATTTTAAACTTACGTTTTTACATATCAGCAAAATATTAAGGTACATTTTCTGAAGAACCTCTGCATAGTTTCTTCTGATATATTTGTTTATTTAGATAACCTCGCCTTGAAAACTTGTGCAACGAAATTATGTAACTTTGCAAATTACTTACTTAAATAAAAATAATATTTTAATTTGCGATCTGTATTAAAATATTTGATATTTATTCTGTATTATTTCTATAATAAATGATTAATTGGAAATGTGCACAGGTTGGTGTATCTTTCTTACTTAACCAGGGTTGGTTTTTCCCTCGGACTCAGCCAGGCATCCCTCCTCTACCGACTCCAAGGCAGTGTCCTGGAGCTTCAGACTCTGGGCCAGGGATACAACTGGGGAGGATAACCAGTACCTCGCCCAGGTGGCCTCACATGCTATGCTGAACAGGGCCTTGCGGGGAGATGGGAAGATTGTAAGGGATAGACAAGGAAGAGGGAAGGAAGCGGCCGTGGCCTTAAGTTAGGTACCATCCCGGCATTTGCCTGGAGGAGAAGTTGGAAACTACGGAAAACCACTTCCAGGATGTCTGAGGTAGGAATCGAACCCACCTCTACTCAATTGACCTTCCGAGGCTGAGTGGACCCCGTTCCAGCCCTCGTACCACTTTTCAAATTTCGTGGCAGAGTCGGGAATCGAACCCGGGCCTCCGAGGATGGCAGCTAATCACACTAACCACTACAGCACAGAGGTGGCCTGGTGTATCTTACAGTTATAAATGGTTGTGTGCACCACGTTTAGTTTCCGTGTACATGCTGAGCTGAGTTTGTGCACCATTCAAATAAAGAGCCTGTTATTCCTAGAGTGAGCACTGATATGTGTATGAAAACCTGGACTGCAGTTCAGTCGTGTGGTGTAGTTCCTGGCGTGTAATCGCTACAGTGATGCAGTTGGCGTGAGTTATTGTAGCGACCATTACAATAAATGAGGGAATGTACGTAATTTCGTCCCCCTGATATTTTATTTGTTATTTAGGACGTTTACTGTTTTCAGATAGGAAAACACAAGCAAGATGATAAGGAGGCTATGAAAAGGCCTCTTAAGGCAGTAAGGGACAATATAACAGGTTACAAACGTGCAAGTAGAGCCTTTAAAATCCCATGAGCAACGCTGAAACATTATGTTGAAAAGAATACCGAGAAAACACTTTTCGTAAATGGCCTTCAAGTAATTATAGATATAAGGAAAGTGTTTGGGGGACGAAATTACGAACACTTTTTTGGAAGTGTGTACGTTTATATAAAATATTGACTATCTTACGTTATAACAGTTTCATTGTAACTTCCTCGTAAGTGAAGTATATATTCTGTAATATGAATATCAATTTCTAGCCGTTTTCCATAATATTCCTGAATTTCTACAAATCCAAATCTGCTAACGAGACGAAATATGCCCCCCCCCCCCCACCCTACGTGACACAATTTCAATTTTGAGCTTCATCTTGAACCCTGCTTACATCTAAACAACAGATAAAAGAAATATTATTCATATGAATTGATTAGGAGGCCGATCATTTCATTTCGTCAAAAAGCTGTAAGTTCATCGAGAAGCTTCCCTGGGAATTGGTACCTTCGAGAATCGCGCTACCAGGTTCAATCAGTGAGTACGGTAAGGATGCTTACTCTAAGCAGATCTCCGACCTGTTGTTCAAGAATCGGAAAATGGAGTAAAAATTAATTGCAGATTGATCAGCAATGTGTCCTGTAGATACTATCGTAACAGAAGGGGATAAACATAGACTCAGAATTAACACCGAAAGGACAAAGGTGACGGCGATTAGTAGCACTCGTAACATGCACATTCTTAAGAACATTAATGGGGAAGAAGTTGAGCAAGTACGGAAGTTTATGAACCTTGGCAGCAGGATTACTGAAGACTTGGACCCGGATTGAGGTGATGATAATGATGATGATGATTGTTGTTTAAAGGAGCCTGTCATCTAGGTTATCGGCCCCTAATGGTATGAGAGCCCGGATTTAGAAATCCTTGTGCGAATAGACGTGGCTTGTGCTAGCTTTCTAAAAATGAGGTGTCTACTCTTTGACAGAAGCCTCAGCTTCGAGGCACGTCGCAACTTCGTTAGTACTTCCGCACGGTGCTGATATATGGACTCATAAATGAAACAACAATAGGGGAATAAATGCCCTCGAGATGCGGGTTTTCCGAAGGATATTATGGATCTCGTGGATTGACTACTTCTCCAATGCTATCGTGGTGAAGCGAATATGGAGGGAACGAATGTTGGTGTGTACAATCAAAGAAAGGAAGACACACTTGGGCACATTATGAAGAATGATAAGTACAACCTAATAAAATTGATCATACAGGGTAAAATGTATGGAAGTTGAGGTCGCGGTCGAAGGGAACACTCTTGGCTGACGAACTTACAGGACTGGAAAGAACTAGATTCGAGTAGACTGATGGGGAAAGCCGTGCAGTCTTTGCTATTAGTGTGCGGCCGAGTGGATGGCGCTTAGTGGTAGACTACTGTTTAGGGGGCAGGAGGGTATTTCTCGGTGAATACTGTACCCATCTCGGGCATATCAAGGCATCATTTAAATAATTCGGCTTCACAAATAAATACATAAATGGAGTTCTTTGGATGAGAAACTTCGAAAGTTACTTCCGGGCTCGAAGTCCCATCCTCCCTACTTTCATTGCGTCAACGGCTAAAGCTCAGTAGCATACGGGTAATGGAATGTTCGTGAAATAAAAATGGGCACTTCATTAAATATAACGAAAGTAGGATTCTCTATAACGTAAGAGGAATAGACTAATATTATTAAATGAGAAGACATTTGTTCCCAATACTTACTAAGAATTTTATTAAACTGATAGAACCACACGATAAAATACACGAGATAATGCCATATTATTACACACAAAAATAAAACGATAACAAAAGAAATAATTTTTATACAGTATGCCTCAAAGAATTTGTCAGTTCATACACTGTTTTGGTTATCGTTTGGCATACTTTGAATCACCTTATTAGCGAGTGTAATACTATATTCATTTTACACAAACGCAGGTTTTATTTATCACCGAGCAATGATACTTGATGGTATCTATCCATTGAATGGATTGACCATAAGGTTTGTATGACATTATCTAATTAGGCTATACTATTAATTGGCCGTCATGGTTATGGAATTTAGGCAGACAATTTAGTACATTTTTCCACCCACGTGATCACATCGCCGCATCTCGAACACACGGTCTATTTGACCACAACAATTACATATTATACTAAACACATACACGTATTTCTGGTTTTACCTGACCCTGTTATATACGAAGCGGATCAATACAACGTTGGTTTTCTACCCATCACCATAATCACTTAAGAACAAGATAAATACATGAATACACTGTACAAAGAAATAATAAAAACATTGGCAAATAATACATCTTGAAGATATGGCCTAGTCAAGCCATATGTTGTCAGCTCAAATGCATCGTCCTGACGCGGGTCGAACCCACGTTCACCAGCTTTCAAGGTGCAAAAATCTGAAACTCTCATCACGAGTTAATTTAATAAATAAAATTGGGCAGAAATACATCCTTCACAGAATCATAAAATTCTCAACACTAGTTATAATATATATTTGGCATAGGATTGGTAATGCATTGGTGAGAGAAAGGGACTTACTAGGGTTAATATTCTGAGGGCTTTTAAAGACGACTCGGTCCGCGCACGTGACCAGACAAATCCCTTACATCGTAAATCTGTCTCTCTTGTTGTGGTCAGTGTTCTACCTTGCGGCCAAAAAATACACTCTCTGTTTTCTTTCTTTCTTTCTTTCTTTCTTTCTTTCTTTCTTTCTTTCTTTCTTTCTTCTCATTTTGCTCGTTTCCAAGTACACAATTATTCAAGAGCCACCAATTCTCATTTCTTATTGTTCCGGCCATATGCAGCCTAATTCAATACATCGCTAAAAGCATCATTATTCTAATTTTTGTCATTCTGCCATCTTGAAAATCTTACAAGTCCCATCTTGCCCATTTTCACGCTACTGCATCTCAAATCCACCATATTCACTTATATGGAAGACTCTAATCCCACAAGTCATTTAACTAATACCATCTCACTCGCGTATGTATATGATTCATAAGTTGCACCTCGGGCTTGAACATCTACAATGATCATATTCTTAATTATTATGAGATTTATAAAAATATATGCATTACCATGTGAAGCAAATACATAATCTATATTCAAATTATTATGAAGATCCATACCAGTTAGTAAAATTAGGAAGAAATAATAATAATAATAATAATAATAATAATAATAATAATAATAATAATAATAATAATAATTTCGTGTGGCTATTTCTAGCCGAGTGCAGCCCTTGTAAATCAGACCCTCCGATAAGGGTGGGCGGCATCTGCCATGTGTAGTTAACTGCGTGTTATTGTGGTGGAGGATAGTGTTATGTGTGGTGTGTGAGTTGCAGGGATGTTGGGGACAGCACAAACACCCAGCCCTCGGGCCATTGCAATTAACAAATGAAAGCTAAAATCCCCGACCCGGTCGGGAATCGAACGCGGGACCCTCTGAACCGAAGGCCAGTACGCTGACCATTCAGCCAACGACTCGGACGGAAGATATTATAAATTCAGCTGAAGTGCCATTCTCCCTTGAAATTTATGCTTCATACGCACTTGAATTTTATGGGATCTTATGTACTATTTCATGCAAATAAGCCCGCTGAAATATTAGTGATTATCCTTAAATCACAGAAGAAATCCTATTTAAAGTACTAAAATAATCTTTCCCAGTAACGCGAGTATAGTGTTCTCTACATTTAATTTTAATAGTTGCGTAAAATAAACAAGACTAGTATTTACAATTACATCAATATGCGAACGTGCAGATCTCATGCTTAGTATATTTAAAAATGTACTTATTGACACTGTGTGTGGTTTGCTGTCATCTCGAGGGTACACCTGGGATTTTTAGATCTTCATTAGTACAGCTTCACTCGCAAATAATCCTTGGTTGTTCTTCCTCCTACTGTTGGAATAATTCGACGTTCCCTGAAGAGATGAATGCTGGCACTAGGCGCGACTCTAGTTGATTCCAATCCTGGGTTCGACGATCACTCATGAACATACAAGCAAATGGGAAATTGGTTAATGAACACTGTTCATGCGTTTTCAAAGAACCTACTGATGATTAGATCAACTTATTAATTTAAATGGACGAACACGAATAGCGGTAAGTTTGTATAAATCACTATTCATTTCCGCTTTTATCACACAGCCTGACTAATAGTTACTGTTATTTACCATGAATGTCCATAGAGTATACAAACGTTTTCCTATCACGTTCTTTGAATTTACTAAGCGTCACTCACTATTTAAATCGGCCACCATTAATTACTGAATGTAACCGGCAGTCTCACTAATTCTAAGCAACCTTATGCGTTTGCCCGTTCTTCGATAATTGCATCATAAGCCGTTCATTAAAGTCACAAATATTTAAAGGGATAAATGTTGAAATAACACCTCTATTAATCACTACCGTATTTTTTCGCGTACCACAAGGCTTGTTTCGCGATATTTATACCGCACTGATATGTTTTTCATCGACACAGCCCCTCACACACTGTTATCTATTTTTGCATAGTTCATCACTGACACGTAAGTACTACGGCCGCAAAACTTACGATGGGTTTCCACAACTACGTCCGGGTTCCATTTATAGTATTTTGGCTGAGTGGTCGGAGAGGTGGCAAACCACGCCCGTAATCGAAATTGCGCTCCACTAAAGGTAATCTTCCAGCGACGTGAGAGTAATCAAATTATAGCTCTTGATCCCTGTTTTATACGGGTCTAGTTTCATGTCTATCCGATCAGTGGGTGGTTCACAATCTCAAAAGCGTTCTTTTCATAAATTCACGCGTCATGGATTATCTTGTAACAACTCCCACCTTTTTCCTCACGTTGCCAAATCTAGCACTTGGCTTCAGTCTGCGAACTGCTATATGAGGTGCGTCAATACCGATCCACTATTAAAGTATTGCGTTTATGTGCATCAACAAGTTGCATAAAATACGCCGGTTCGAATGAGTCCTGATTTATAAGTTTCCGTAGGTTATCTAAAAAAAAGTATTCTTATGAGTTAAACATGGCGGATTGGCACCAATAAATGCGCTGTTGAATCAGTAAGGATGTTTATTTCTTGGCGGTAAACACAGCTTAATTCTCCCCACTCTCTGACAAAATACACTTTTACGCGTAGCGTCCTCTCTTCTTCTTTTTTGCTCCGAGTGAGAGTGCAATTTCAAGGTTCCGCGGTAACACGCTATCCTTCTCTCGGCACAGCACAGTGACCTGCTCTCTTTGAACTTGCTTACCGCAACTCGTGTCCCTGTCTGAGGTGTAAGTTGCTAATTACGACACTATATGTAGCAGAATGTTGCGGAAAACGGCATATCGTCGCTGCCGGGACAAAATCTCCTATGTGAAATATTTTCGCTTAGAACTTTGGCCGGTAAGGTTCTGTCATCTAAGGTGCAATATGGTGTGAATATTGTCAAGGCATTCTCGCTCTTGATAACGTATGTGCTGCGGGTCAGTATATCTCCAAAAATAGTATCACATTGGAGGTTTTGTCCCGGCAACGACGATATATTGTTGTTGACTGAGCCTCCTAACATGCCTGTAGCGTGCTGATGAACGGTTACAATACTAAGTGAGAGACGATTGTCTTCTATCTCTACTACCCGGATTCAGTGGCTCAAATGGTTAAGGCGCTGACTTTCTGACTCCAACCTGGCAGGTTCGATCCTGGCTCAGTCTGGTGGTATTTGAAGGTGCTCAAATACGTCAGCCTCGTGTCAGTAGATTTATTGGCACGTAAAATAACTCCTGCGGGACTAAATTCTGGCCCTCGGCGTCTCCGAAAACCTTAAAAACAGTTAGTGGGACGTAAAGCAAATAGGATTATTACACCTCCTTTCCTTGAAATATTGACAAGATATATTCGAACGAAATATACTTGTTCAGTTAGGCACGGCTTACTAACGAGGTCAACACAAGGATACACGCGGCCTGGCTGAAGTGGCGAATGACAACGGGCGTCACGTGCAACCGTCGGATGAAGGACCATCTGAAATCTAAGATCTACGGGACTGTTATCCGTCCTGCCACTCTCTACGGCACCGAGTGTTGGGTAGCTACTGAGGAGGTGGAACGTTGACGAAGCATCATGGAGAGGAAGATGTTTAGGTGGACAGCTGGCATCACTAGACTGGATCATATTTCAAACGATGATGTTAGGAAACCTCTTGGCGTTATATCGATCAAGAAGAAAATGCAGGAAAACCGTCTGCGCTGGTTTGGGCACGTGTTGTGTGCAGAAGACAATACATTGTCAAAGTCAAAGTATTCATTGGAAGTCGCTGGAAAAAGGACCAAGACACGACCAAGACAGCGATGGACCGATACATTGCACAACGACATCCAGTTGTAGCCCGAGACCGGATTAAATGGTGACAACGAATCCACACAACGGAACCTGCCACCAAGCGGGATAGTCGCTAAAGGAGAAGAAGAAGAGTTAGGCACGGAAAAGCCACGGGCGACTGTTCTTTTTCTTTTTTTTTTTTTTGCTAAGGGCTTTACGTCGCACCGACACAGATAGGTCTTATGGCGACGATGGGATGGGAAAGGCCTTGGAGTTGGAAGGAAGCGGCCGTGGCCTTAATTAAGGTACAGCCTCAGCATTTGCCTGGTGTGAAAATCTGAAACCACGGAAAACCGTCTTCAGGGCTGCCGATAGTGGGATTCGAACCTACTATCTCCCGGATGCAAGCTCACAGCCGCACGCCTCTACGCGCACGGCCAACTCGCCCGGTCGACTGTTCTCTTACTGGTGTTCTACTTGACGCGTTACTAATTACTAGTGATCACAATTTATTACTTTGTAACTGGTCTTATAGAACTTGAAGAATAGGTCAGCCTTATTTATACGGTGATGTCTTTTCACGCATTAGTCTCGTCCAAAGCGACGAAGCGGCAGAGCTTCCGCTAATCTATACAAGTCTTCTGAGCTACTGTGTGCTGACTAATTTCTTTGTTGGTCCCTTTTATACTCCTCATACAGTGGCGGCGATAAGGACCACGCAGACCCCGCGGGGCGGGGGTCTTTTGGCTTGTGAGGGGCCATGACTCTTTCTTAATTCAGTAGCTGCAGAGTGATTTTACATATTGATAAAGCTACAGCACACAACACAGTATAATTTGTATTACAGAGGGTATTCCAAACTTTGGCCATCCTAGCGCAGAACTTCTTTCGTCAATAGGAGTACGGTAGTTATTTCTGAAGGAATGTGGGTTTATGTGGGTTTCCAATAATAACCATCCCTTGCTGCCATTCACAACAATCAACAAGGCTTTTGAAGTAATTAGCCAGTTCTCAGAACCCAGTAGTCAGCGAAGATGCGATAACAAAGATATCCTCCTTATCGTAACTCTAAATACTGAAGTTTCGAGTACCGAGCTCGATAGCTGCAGTCGCTTAAGTGCGGCCAGTATCCAGTATTCGGGAGATAGTAGATTCGAACCCCACTGTCGGCAGCCCTGAAGATGGTTTTCCGTGGTTTCCCATTTTCACACCAGGCAAATGCTGGGGCTGTACCTTAAGTAAGGCCACGGCCGCTTCCTTCCCACTCCTAGCCCTTCCCTGTCCCATCGTCGCCATAAGACCTATCTGTGTCGGTGCGACGTAAAGCAACTAGCGAAAAAAAAAAAAGAAGTTTCGAGTCGGTTTATAACTCTCGGCAGTCAGTGTAGCTAAGTAGGTCTAAGATGCACGGTTGAGTTGTAAATTATTTGGCCGTAGGAACCAGATTATTCTTTAATACTGTGACGGACAGTGTGTTTAGGTTATTATAATTGGAATATGCATTTCATTTGCGTGTGTGTGTGTGTGTGTGTGTGTGTTCGACCCATATAAATGTATTGTTTTAATTCCATCGGATTTTAAAACTAAATTGGGTAACTTACAATAATAATAATAATAATAATAATAATAATAATAATAATAATAATAATAATAATAATAATAATAATAAATTATTAATTAATTGTAATTTATATTTCTAATTTAGAATGTATTATTATTATTATTATTATTATTATTATTATTATTATTATTACTATTACTATTATTATTATTATTATTAATACGAGATAAGAAATCGTAGTCCGGAAACGTTCGAGTGAAAAGCTGTCCAAATTGTTTAACTTCCGACCGTCCTTAAAAGACGCCGGGGTGTCGGAATTTCGTCCTGCAGTAGTTCATTAACGTGTCGGAATGGGATTGTCACCTGTAACCCGTTAACTTGGAATTGGTAGACCAACACCGTACTCATTACACCACCTCGCCTGTCAAAAGTGAAAGCAAAAATCGGGCTGATTTCTTCTTGTATAATAATAATTTCGTGTGGCTATTTCTGGCCGAGTGCAGCCCTTGTAAGGCAGACCCTCCGATGAGGGTGGGCGGCATCTGTCACGTGTAGGTAACTGCGTGTTCTTGTGGTGGAAGATAGTGTTGTGTGTGGTGTGTGAGTTGCAGGGATGTTTGGAACAGCACAAATACCCAGCCCCCGGGCCATTGGAATTAACCATTGAAGGTTAAAATCCCCGACACGGCCGGGAATCGAACCCGGGACCCTCTGAACCGAAGACCAGTACGCTGACCATTCAGCCAGCGATTCGGACATTTCTTCTTGTGGAACCATGTGAAAATCGTTTTGTATGGGACACCTGTCGAGACTGAAGAGGATCTCTTGTCAAGAATTATCGCTGCCTGAGACGCTGTTCAAACGTCACCGGTTATATTCGAACTGGTACGACAGAACTTTGTGTGACGATGCCACGCCTGCAATGACGCAAGGGAATGCCATTTCGCACATTTGTTTTAAATGGAGCAACTTGTGTAACTTGTGCAGGTAAACGGACTTAAATGAGTAGAATTATGCTTAACGTTTGACTCAATCGTTTCAGGAATATGGTTCCTTATCTTAAATTGATCCACTTGCCGTCCTCCATCAATTCGGAAAGTTTGTAACAACATTACGGATACACCCTGAAGGAAGATCTGCACCAAGATGAGCGTATGGCATTCACACTCTAAGCGGTCATTTCAATATGAAACATTAGCAAAGACTCCTTGTACAATCCCCACACTGAACTAGTTTTCAGCGTGTGATAGACTGAGTAACTCACAAAGTTAGGGCTTTTATCCTTCGTGTAACCACTATCTTTAATGTACGAAAGGAACTTACGGAAGTTGCATTTAAGTTAACTTAGTTTCTAGTAGCTCTGACCTGCACTGACTGTCAGTCAGATAACTTTAACAGTTCACAAGTTAATGTAATTGGTGAGCACTCTATATAGGGTATCGGCGTCTCTCTTGTTCAAGGCTCAAGCCTGAGAACTTGGCTTTCAACACTGTCTCAATGGGCAGGTTTTACGATCAATATTTTGAATGTTTTTATAGGTTCCTATACATTGTTCAAATAGTTTATGTTATTTCTATATCAAACTGCTGTACAATTTGAAAGTACATTGCTGGAACTGACTTAGTTGTTGGACAAAGAATCAACGAACCAAATCAAGTGTTTACATTTTTACATATCTATAATATTATAAAAGAAGTGTTTGTCTCTGTGTGTGTGTGTGTGTGTGTGTGTGTGTGTGTGTGTGTCTGTGCGCGATGCCCAGCAAAATCTACAGCACGTAGAGATCTGAAATTTTGAACATAGGTAAATGGAAAGGGGTCCGAATGCACCTCGAAGCCGGAATTTTCATTTTCGCTTTCGTTGGTGAGTTATGAACGAAAAACCATCGGAAAACGTGCATTGGGATATGACAATCCAACGTGCTGTCACCAAGATTAAATGCATAGAGTCGCTGTCGCTAGGCAACGTACATAAGATAGGTAGAGAACACAATATTCAAGGAGCCATTTTACGTCCAGGATGTAGGAAGCTGTTTTTGGTCTTATATGGTGGGAGGGCATATGATTCGTCCGTCGGATCGGAACGTTAAGTCTTGAGCTATTCGAGAGGAGTGGGCTATGTGCCGGCGCCCAACAAGCAACTTTTACAAGAATTACCCGATGTTCTACACAGTTACAAGTCTATCGACTACACGGCAGAGCTTCGAAAGACCTGGAGTCACCTGGAGTACCCTCGACATCTTAGAGGGGACAATTGTGGCACCAATTATCCTTCTTAAGTATAAGACCTGCCCTCTGCAATGAACACGACTCTGAAACTGATGACTAATATTATTGAAGCCATTCTCATGATTGGGCATGCCGCGAGCGAAGTAATATTCATTCCTCGGATTCGAATAATTTCTTCGGATATACAGTTTAAGTTTAGATGTCTGCAGTGTTCAAAATAAAATAAATAATGCAATAATAAAGCAAGCATAATCTTCTTCTTCTTCTTCTTACTATCTTTATATAAAAATGTATGTATGTATGTGTGTAAATGACACATCTCCTCCTAAACCACTGGAGCAATTTCACCACTAGCCCCCTTAAGGGTGGGGGTTAGGGGGTTCATGTAAAAACATAATAGAAAATAGTGTCAAATCCATAATTTTTGGGATCGCTGATGTGAATAGTGGCACTTCGGATTTTTTAAAAGTCAAATTTCTGCTCGCATTTGGTTGGGGGGCGAGGGGGGGACTGATGATGGATGTATGTGTGTAAATGACACATCTCCTCCTAAACCACTGGAGCAATTTCAATCAAATTTTGAAACTTATTCTTTGCTATCTGGAGACGAGCACTGTGGGCGTAAGCCACCTCTAGCCCCCTTAGGGGTGTGGGTTAGGAAAAAAATAATCGAAAATACTGTCGAATACATAGTTTTCGAGGTCGTCGAGGTGAATTGTATACTCCGGATTTTTAGTATCAGGAGAACTACATTCCGGATTTTTAAAGTCCAGCTTCAGCCCCCTTTGGCATAGAGGTTGAGAAAGGGTGAAAAAATAAATTTTCAAAAATGCCCCCCTTTGGCATAGAGGGTGAGAAAGGGTGAAAAAATAAATTGTCAAGAATGTCCAAGGTAATAGGCGTGTTAAGTAAAAGAATAATCGAAAATAGTGTCGAATCCGTAGTTTTGGGGTCGCTGAGGTGAATAGTGACACTCCGGATTTTTAAAAAGTCAAATTTCTACTCCCATTTGGTTGGGGGGCGAGGGGGGACTGATATATATGTAAAATTAAATGAAAATGGTGTCGAATACATAGTTTTCGGGGTCGTCGAGGTGAATTGTATACTCCGGATTTTTAGTATCAGGAGACAAACCACGTGGGGATAAGACAGCCCAGGAAACCTTAGGGGCGGAGGGGGGGTCAAGTGAGTCTTATATATACAAATTAACGAAATTAGTGTCGAATACATACTTTTCGGGGTCACTGAGATGAATAGTGACACTCCGGTGTTTTTAAAGTCAAAGTTCGGCCCCCTTTGGGGGGTGAGGGTGAGTGATATATAAAAATAAACGAAAATATTGTCGAATCCATAGTTGTCGGGGTCGCTGAGGTGAATGGTGAGACCCCGAGTATTTTACAAGTCCAAGTTCATTCCCCTTTCTGGTGGGGGGGTGAGGGGATTCAGATCTAAAAATAATCCAAAATAGTGTCGAAGCCATAGCTTTCGGGGTCGCTGAGATGAATAGTAACACTCCCGTTTTTTAAACTCAAAGTTTAACCCCCTTTAGGGGGGAGGGGGAGTGAGATATAATAATAATCGAATATACTGCCTAATCCATAGTTTTCCGGGTCGCTGAGATGAATAGTAACATTCCGGATTTTTAAAGTCCAGCTTCAGCCCCCTTTGGCATAGTGGTTGTAAGGGTGAGAAAGGGTGAAAAAATAAATTGTCAAGAATGCCCAAGGTAATAGACGTGTGTATGTTCCAGTATGACTTTCAAGTATGACTTACTGCCTGGAAAACGTACTGTGGGAGTAAGACGCCCCTAGAACCACTTCAGAAGCGGGTAAAATATATAATCCATATTAATAAATAGGAGTCAGTTTGGCGCGATATATATATATATTGTACTATACATATATAAATTAAGGCTTAAAAATAAAAAGAGACGTGAATTAATGAGACTATTCTAGGCATCCTAGAAACTTAAAACTTGGTACCAGACAACCTGATGACTTGAGGATCCCTAGAAAAATCTAAAATTCTCAAAATTCTCTGAGAGGGACACGTTGGGAGTTTCAAATCTGCATAAGAACACAGTCGGTGATATTTATCCAGAACGATAACCTATAGGTTTCATGGGCTTAAAAGTTTCCTGAAAGTCTTAATTTTTAACCCCCTCCCCCATATCAAGATGGCAGCACAATCTCCCAGACAAGTTAGAAAATAGAAATTTGGCAAAATTTTTGCTTTTTGCCTGTAACCGATGGAAAATTTTCGAGATGTTCAAAAATTTATTTTCTACCCCCAAAAAATATCGAAATATCGAGGCAATTTTAATGACGGTGCAGATTTTCCTTTCGAGGTATTTGGTAGCTAAACGGTAAGTCGTATCACAAAACGGATGGCACAATCTCCGTTCAATTTGGAGTGATCTACAACTTTGGTCCTATGACTTTTCGTCGTATCTCTATGCCTTATGATAAATTTGTTTCTATTTCTGGATTTACCTAAATTTTGCACTTTGTACACGTATAACTGATGGTTTGAGTCACTTATAGGAAAGATGGGATCATCAAATTATACTCGAATATTGGCCCACCCAGCCAAATTCTATGTTTGAAGCTGTCGCATAAGTATCTGAAAATTAATTCACTGTGTGAAAACCTTAAACAAATTTCACCCTATTCAACGTTTCTAAATTATCTTGCCTTTAAATAGATGAGATACGAGGAAATATCATAGGGCCAGCCATTTAAATAGCTAAATGAGGCCAGAGTCGTATTTTTATACAATCCGTTTTTCAATGTGAATGAACCGTTTAGCAGCAGTTATTCTGTAAATGAAGGTGAACATGCATATACTTCCGTATGTCGATCTACATTTATTAATTTAAGTCGATTTTTAGCGATCTAGAAAGGGGTGTGTCTTACATTGTAATTAATACTTTATAAATCAGTAGTGACTCTCAGCAGGAGGGCGTCTGCTGTTGTAATTAGTACTTCCCACATCGACTTTAACTAGCAATAGGAATGGGGTAGTTCTCCAACGCCTGTGTACCATTGTAATGCATAATTCCATTCTTGATTTGACTAGCAGAAGGCAAGGGAGCGTGCTTTTTTAAAAACTCTTTTACCTGATTCTCTTTATCATTAGATATACGTGCCCCCGATTATAAACAAATTTACCCACCAAAATGTGACTGACGTTCCGCATAGTGAATTTCGGTAGGCAAGTGGACCTGTCGTTATCATCACAACTTTGCAACTCGCACTTCACATTGAAAACAACGTCTGCGGACCTCCCAATGCTTTTTCTTGGATAACGCCAAGAGACATGCAATTAAAAAAATGTATTCACTTCATGTACAGCAATTTACTTCGATATCCGTATACATTGTAGAATACCGTAGCGAAGCACGGGTACATTTGCTAGTATCTTTATATATCTATGTTTACATCCACGGCATCTATAGAAAATACCAGACGAGTTGGCCGTGCGGTTAGGGGCGCGCAGCTGTGATCTCACATCCGGGAGATAGTGGGTTCGAATCCCACTGTCGGCAGGCCTGAAGATGGTTTTCCGTGGTTTCCCATTTCATACCAGGCAAATGCTGGGACTGTACCTTAATTAAGGCCACGGTCGCCTCCTTCCCATTCCTAGTGTTGCATCAGGCTTTGCTGTCAACACTGTCAGCCATTTGCCGGCAGTGCCACATGCTGGACGAAAGAAAAGAAAAACAATTGAAGCGAGTAATGGCCGCTATGTTTTGGTAAAGTGTGATTTGATGTGAGCTGTATAAAGAAGTGTTTTTAACATTAAATTCAGTGCAAACCAATTGTAAGTCTTCCTTAAATATGTTCCTGCGTGTAATGGTATTACACAACACCCAGGCTTTTCCTGTCCCATCATCGCCATTAGACCTATCTGTGTCAGTGCGACGTAAAGCAAATAGAGAAAATGAGATTCATAGCCACAAATTTTTATAGAACATTTTAAAACTTAGTTTAAAATTTTGCACACGTGCTAAATTAATGTTAATTTTCTTAACTGACCTTTTTTTAAATTCTAACTTCGAGCGGACTTTTTAAGCTCATTTTATCGATTTGTCTGTTCGTCCGTTTGATGAGTTCTTATAAATGGGAAACTACTCTGAATCTTTCTACCAAAACTTTATATCTCTCCTAGGGTACGTGTTAGGGTCAATATTATTTCTTAATACCGGATTGGTTTGGGGGTTTATAGGAAGTCGAAACAGTGTTTTACCGTCTCACAAAATATATATGACCAACGTTAATGGAAATTAATTTCTAAACCTTTTTCCACATGTGCACCTTTTCGATAGGAGGATAACAAGGGATTTACCATTAATGGGCTGTTTTGCAGGCTGCCATGTGATTTCAAGTTGGGTTAAATGGTTTAAGTTAGGATCCATTTTACTTTTTTCGATAAAACAAATAATAAGAGAGGTTATGAGCCTTCAGCCACAGTGCCATTCTCGGTTTCAAATGAACAACAATATATACACGAGAAATAGAGAGACTTACGCACACCTTCGGACCAGGAACTGTATCGTTCAATAAACTCTGTGACTTACCTCATTTTGTCTCCACTTTCATTAGCTTTATCGTACTTGCCACGTGTTCGCATACAAGAATATCAGTTTAACATGCCGTATTAAAGTTTGAATACAGGCATGTAAATTCACATACATTCTTCTTCTTCTTCTTCTTCTTCTTCTTTTCCTGCCGCTTTTCCCACACCTGTGGGGTCGCGGGTGCGAACTGCGTCGCACATGTGGATTTGGCCCTGTTTTACGGCCGGATGCCCTTCCTGACGCCAACCCTCTATGGAGGGATGTAAGCACTATTGCGTGTTTCTGTGGTGGTTGGTAGTGTAGTATGTTGTGTGAATGTGATGAGGTAAATTCACATACATTCGGTATTGTGAAATCGGTTACCAATTCCGTGCGAAGAACGGGTACATATGCTAGTGTTTCTATAAAGCTTTTATTTACTACGAAGAAAAGAGACCCTATTGCTCTTGACTCGTACACAATTTACAAGAGCACGATTTGCTCCGATCATTCACAGTACATGGGAGTCCGCGCTCCAAAAATACCATAGTCCAGCCTCGCAGAGGCATCAGTTTCTTATAGCCCACTCAAGTTCCACCTGACAACCTATCGGTTGTCCTCACATTAAATTATTTATACACAGTTGCCCCGATGTGGGCTTATCTATTACTCAACAATTATATAATTCAACTGTTCTCAAAGGGAATTACAACCAGAAACAGTTACTGAATAATCAGGGGCATAATTGCCCATACTAAATGGCCTTGATAACAAAAGAAAAAGATTCCACATTCCGTCCATAAATAAAATGCAAGGAGGCGAAACAGCTACACTCCTTCAGGTAATTGTTAAAACCGCAAGTGGGCTTTCGGCCCGAAGATACAGAGTCTAACCCTATGCTACCCCGGAGGACTAAACAGGAAACATTAATTCCCAGACATGATTTAAGAAATTTAGGGTTTGAAAGCTTTATTCACCCAATGCAAGGTTGAATAGGAGGCAACAGAGGGTCATCACTCTCTATTCCCTTACATTACATCTTTCCCAGTAGGGAATAGAATCAGTGTCCTCAGACTTGTCGGAAATTCTACATTTAAAACCACCAGATTATAAAATTATATTAAATGAAAAGAGTTTGAAACCTTCCCCTTATACCACCCGCAGAAGCTATCATATGTCTAGGTAAAATATTCTATTACCTTGAACCGCTGGATCATCCTCAGGCAGGCCACGCACCTGCCACGCTAGGTTACATCGCACTCCCCGAGCAATGGAGAAACTAAGATAATACAGCCCTAGAGTATCCTGCTTTTATAGTACCAATAGTTGAAGATTCCAGAACTCTTTACTAATAAGCTGGATTCTTATACACACCCCCGATTTTAATTGGCTAGAGAACATATTTCCAAGTTTTTGATAGGTTGATTACAATAGAGGAGGAACCAGCTGAAGTGTTGACAACTTCGGTACGTTAAAAAAACAATTCTCATAACCAGGTTTATAAACTTCAACAACAAATATTATTCTAGCCAGTAGTTAATCTTTAGTCCAGAAGAGGGAGCCAATAAATAGATGGTAGACACATTAAACTGTACAATACGAAAGTTTCTGGTAGTTCAAGTCTCTTGCCATAGATGACCTTCTAGAAGGCGTGCAGTTTAACTAGCCGGGGAAGATGTATCCTTGGTACAATTATTATTATTATTAAAATTATAATCGTAGTTAATAGAACAAGAGTCACATAATACTAGATCTATATTCTTATTCCCTGTACCATACATAAGTTGCATAATCGAGTTATTTTTAATATGCCTTTCGTAAACAATGCTTTCTCTATTTACTCTGTCACCTTCTTGACCTTTTCAACTGGAGTTTTGCATGACAATTTAAAATAATTTAAAATCTTTTACGTTCTACTCAATGAAACCTACAGCTCCTCGAAAGTAAACGCGAGCTATGACATGTGGTTGTCAAGGTGCCTATCGGATGACTGAGTAAGAATTGCAATATATTAATCAAAGCAAAGACAGGTGAAGAACTACGCCTATTACCGAAGAGAAAACTTTTCTTGCAACGTCACGACAATACAATATCCATAATGCAAATACCCACAGAACACCGTTAACACTAATCTACACCTCACATAATCACACTTCCTGTCAAAATCGCTCATGATACAATAATGAAATAATTTTACAATAATATTTCCCAACATTGTTATAAAGAAAACCTTTCGAATAGGTTTGTCAGAATTTCAAATTGCATGTTCGGCCATTGCAGTTATTTGCAACAAGTCTGTTCTTAAAATGTCAGTTCATGTCAAAGTAAGCGGCCTCATCCTATGCACTACAGTGCTTTTGTTACCGAAATATCGATAACTTTCAGCAGTGAGAAGCATGCAAACAAATCACATTATTTTGCCTTATTTAACTAATTTACAACGAGTACTGGTTTGTTAGATATAATTATTGAATATACTCGGATTTGAACAACAAATCGCAACCATTACAAGAGGTCGAACAGAACAGTTTGCAGTCATGTGGTTGCTATTGCCAACGTTGTCTATTAAAAAACGCTATCTTTTTAAATTCAGTCACTATGCAATACAGTATTGTTACAGAGGAATGGAACGCTGTCAGCAGTGAGAATCATATGAACAATATTGAAGTAATTCACATTGCGAACTTGAATGTTGAGTGAACTCATATTTGAACAACAATCCACTGCTATACCAAGGGACGAAGAAAAACAATTCACAGGTTCATTATCAGCATGGCCAACATAATTCTTTAAAGCGCTAAATATTAAAGCTTTTCATTTTTTTATTTTTAAACAGACATTTCAGTTGTGAGCTCTTCCCCCACACTTAGTTATTTCAAAACGAATCAAAAGAGACATTTTACATCATCACAGGAGCAGTATTTTTCATAATCTTCCTTAAACTACGGAAGTTTATTGTAAAATATCTTTGTAATTGTGTTGTTTTTTGCCAATAAAGTAACTTGTTGTTTTGAAGTTAATTTGATGCGTGATCAATTTAAGGGATGTTTATAAAACATACATCCTTCTCTTTTTTTCTACCGCTTTACCCACACCTTGCCTGGTCGCGGGTACGAATTGTGTCGTACATGTGGATTTGTCCCTGTTTTATAGCCTGATGCCCTTCTTGGCGCCAACCCTATAGGAAGGGATGTAATCACTATTGCGTGACGAAAATCCCCCATCCGGCCGGAAATCGAACCCAGGACCCTAAGAACCGAAGGCCTCAGTGTTGATCATTCAGCCAAGTAGTCGGACAACATACATTATGTAGAAGTAAGCCAAAAATGTACATAATTGTTTACAATACTGATATTAATTGAAGGACCAAAGTGGGTAAGGAACTGGAAGGATAATACGTAGATTATGCAACGATTAACTCGCGTTAGGGAAGGCTATATTTTTCGACTGTCAAGTGATCACTTCGCATGTATTTCTGAAAGCAAGGCATCGGAAACGTTCAGCCCAGGCTCTGCGGCCCTCTCCCCTCGACCCCCCTCATGCGGCTTGCTGCTGTATGTCCGTTAGGTGCGAGGACAGGGGGATAGGGTGCGCTAGGCTTCGCTCCGTCAGATCGCCACTGCGAATGAACAACCAAGCGTTCCTCATCGTACAGACTTCCTCACCTCATACATCTGACTTAATCATATATATGACATAGCTGGTATTTCACTCCCGTTTACTTCTACATCCTTATAGGAAGACACGTCAAGGCTGCTGTTATAGGAGTAATATTTTTAATCTTGCAGGTATATCTGGTCAAATGAAACACATTATTTCGGGTTTAGTATTCTCTTTGTTGATTGGAATATAAACCCTACCATAGGTCGTACACCACCGCTGATATTTCAAGGAAGCTTAAAAGCCAGTGAACGATGGTTTTGACCTCTTACAATGCTGTATAATTCAAAATTGGAATTTAAAATAATTATAATAGTGCATGGCATCTATAAAGACTTGGTAATGACCTAATGAGAATGAAATGAATGGTGGAGACGTCATAAACACCCAGTCCCCAAGCCATGGGAATTATGAGTACGAGGGGTTGGTTCTGAAAATTGAACTGTGGCCATCAGACCAAAGGCAAGATTTCTATCCATTTAGCCACAAAGCCGGAGTTAAACTGTATAAACTTTAAGCTACCATCTCCACTGATCAGGTGTTGATTATTGGCAGTTGGAAGTGGCAGAGGCCAGGGCACTAGCTTGCTAAATACCCTTGACAACACAGCAGGCTACCACGTTGGCAGTTGGCTGCAGCACAAAACGCTTAAAGCTTGAGGTTCACTTAACCAACTATCGAAAAGGATCAGGCTGAGAAAATTAAACGAAAGTAATAAACTTTATCTATCACAAACCAGGAGACATCATGCACTGGAAACATTATTTCTCATAGTTTAGTTTAGTTTAGTTTATTGCCTTTCTTATATGGCGGGGCTCAGGCTATTATGCCAAACCATATTATACAACAGCTTTATACAATTTACAGAATAATGTACATAAAATCATTTTTACATATATTTCTAAAAATCACTAAAATTAATTTACTTAACCTCTATAAATTTGTATCCTTATTGATAATTAAGAGTTAATTATTAAATTCTTACGTTAGTAAAATCTACTTTTTACATATTTATGTACCACATTAAACATTTCCTTTTAAATAACTTCGGATTGCCTATGCCTCTAATTTCAGCTGGGATTGAGTTCCAGGAACGTATGGTAGCAGGTATGAATGAGTTGTTGTACGAGTTACTCATGCGAGATGTTTTTGGACAAATACAGTTTGATAATAACATTTTTATACCTTTTTCATCATAGTGTACATTATAAATCAAATCTGACTTACTGAAGGAATACCATCGATAGTTATAGCGCAAAAATGTTAAAATATTTATAAGTTATTCCCCTCACTTCACTTCGTTATGTCCATTGCAGTTTTTCTGTATCGCTTCTATCTCCCTCACTGCGAACGCTTCCAAGCTATCGTCTGGTTTGTGGGAAGGTACATTAAATATTGTGAAGTAGTCTGACTCTGGAACTAAATGCTATAATTGCTTTTATCCCTTGTCGTCAGCTTTTGAAACAGACAATGGGATTCCCTAGTACGGTTGTTCAATTCCTATTGTAGCATACCAGTCAGTTCCATTTAATTACGCAAAATAGAACATGGTGCGTATCATTAACTTCGATTACAAGTACGCAAAGTATGTAAGAGAATACCGATCTTCACAATCAATTTCCTACGAACAAATAACAATATTGAACGGCTAAATGCAGAAAGGGAACATGTCCACTTTTTCACGAAACTCGTTTTTAACCATAAATGATATCTTTGGACCTAGCCGCTTCGTTCCCTACAGAAAGGGAATCTCTTCCATAAGTAGACATGTATGAAATAAGCACGAGAAATATGCATTTTATGCAGAAAGGGAACATGTTCTGTAGATGTTTCCTTTCTGCAGAGAACAGTTTTGTACGATTGGTACCGGGCGAGTTGGCCGTGCGTGTAGAGGCGCGCGGCTGTGAGCTTGCATCCGGGAGATAGTACGTTCGAATCCCACTATCGGCAGCCCTGAAAATGGTTTTCCGTGGTTTCCCATTTTCACACCAGGCAAATGCTGGGGCTGTACCTTAATTAAGGCCACGGCCGCTTCCTTCCAACTCCTAGGCCTTTCCTATCCCATCGTCGCCATAAGACCTATCTGTGTCGGAGCGACGTAAAGCCTCTAGCAATGTACGATTGGTAAACCTGTCACATCTACAGCTCCTTCTGATAAAACAAAAGAAGGGTTATTTGATTTTTGGAAAATGGCTACTTCAAGTTATGATAGAATGTGTAGTTCCCCAGACAGAAAGAGAAAGAAAGTAGTAAGGAATCCCGATACTTATAAGAGAAATGTTTGCTGGGGTGAAGGGTGAGCCTTACGTGAACTGGGCAGGCGAAAATGTTCCTGGAAGAAAGAAATATATTGGATGTGAGTATGTATAACCTAACAGTGTTTCTTCATATTATTCCAAGTCCTGTTGTTGTTGGAAACATAGTTGGCGTATGTAAAAGCTGACTCCTAAGTTATTGAAATCTTTCAACAGATGTCGACGCAGCTGTTTGGTTGACGTTAGGGACGAAGAAATGTTGCAAATCATTGAAAAATTCAATGGAATGAACACAAAAGACGAGCAGGATATACACCTACAACAACTCATAGAAATGGAAGAAGTGAGACGGAAACGTTCTAGGGAAGATGCTAACATTTAAAAAAACCAAGATCTCTCTCTGCAAAGTATCACATGGTTTGTGGATCACGCCGTGTTCGAGTTTGCAAAACTACATTTCAGCAAGCTCATGGTATAACACCTAAGAGGGTTTATCGTTTGCTGACACTTCTAAAACAGGGAAAAATCACCCAGTGATTTACGTGGTAAATCATCAAGACAAAATGCTACATCTGGAAATGTTTGCCGTCAAATTCATGATCATATATCGTCTTTTCCCATAGAGTCTTCACATTCGTCGGGGACAGAAATAAAATATTTAGGTGCAACATTATCTGTGAAGGAGATGTATGAAATGCTTAATGTACTGTATCCTGATTCTAAGGTAAAGTACCAGTTTTACTGGAAGTATTTAAAAAACGGAACTTTTCTCTGTGGTTTGGCAGACCTGAAAAGGATACCTGCAGTACATGTGAAGAACTCACTTGTGTGATAGTGCCAAAAGAGTTGCTGCTGCAGAAATGTTGATAACAAGCGCAGAAGCCAGAAATGCTATAGTGCATTAAAAGATGTGAACACGAGGAAAGTGTGCTTGGTCTGTGTTTCGATTACGTGGCAACTGTTCCGTTGCCACATATTCCTGTGTAATACATATACTATTACAGGCAGTTAAGTGTGAATTCGTTTGGCATACATAATTTGAGAACGCACAGTATGAAATGCTATGTGTATCGTGAAGGGCTAGATAGCGAAAAAATCACCAGATGAATTGTGTAGTTTCCTGAAAGACTACGTTGACAATGAAGTAAGCTCAGGCATATCACAACTTCACTTGTTCAGTGATAACTGTCCTGGACAAAATAAAATACTTTAGTGAGATTCTTGATGGGTTTAGCTGAAAAAGGCCGGTTCAGAGTTATAAAACAGTACCTTCCCCAGAGGGACCACTCATGTCTGCTCTGTAATAGGGACTTCGATCTCATTAAGAGAGTACTTCGTAAGGCAGAAAGAATATACACAGTTAAGCAATACTGTGAACTCATAGAAAGAGCATCTTTCTTGCTAGTTGCTTTACATGGTACCGACACAGATAGGTCTTATGGCGACAATGGGACAGGAAAGAGCTAGGAGTGGGAAAGAAGCGGCCGTGGCCTTAATTAAGGTACAGCCCCAGCATTTGCCTGGTGTGAAAATGGGATACCACGGGAAACCATTATCAGGGCTGCGGACAGTGGGGGAAAGAGCATCTATCAAGAAGAACAAGTTCAATGATTTCGAAGTTAATCAAGACAGTATTATTAACTGGAAAGCATGGTGGCCATGTTTGTTTAAAAAACTCGTTACTCAGATTTTTCAATGGGAAATAATGTTCCAAGTCAGAAGAAGGAATCGTTTGGTGTTTCCAAATAATTTTATTCTGAATATTGTTCCACCAAACCAGGGAATGTGATGACTAGCGATTTCGTTTGTGGCTTAATAAGCCATACTTTCAAACTTAGGAATATTGCTTGCGGAAGAATTGAACTGCCGACAGAAAATGCCTATTCTGGGAAACTTCCCCTCCTGAAGCAGAAGAGAGAATATATACGGAAATGTGAACAGTACATTCCAGACACATACAACGTTTTCTGGAGAGAGTTGTTTGATTGGCCAACAGACTAGTGTAACATCGTACACCATGATGTCATGACAGTAACATACAAGTGAACACTTCCTAAACTCCAGTACTCGTAATGACATATAACATTTCTTAAATGTAACATAGGGGCCGATGACCTTCGATGTTAGGCCCCTTCAAACAACAAGTATCATCATCATCATCATCATATGTAACATAATCTGAAATCAAGTGTATTTTATGCATAATTAAATAATCACATAACCTTAATATGTGCTTTTTGTACTCCCCGGCCAATATAATTAAATTTACTTAAAAATGTGATATTAATCAGTGCAGAATGCGAACATGTATCAAAACTTCTAGTGGTGATTCTGAGTATGTTTGTTAAGATGGGTGACTAAAAATCCATGTAAAATCATTCCGATAATATGCCTTTAATCTCCCATTAGCACAAAGATAATACTAAGCACCGTACGGACGTAATATTGTTTTTAGTCATTTCCCTGAACTTTTTCTAACTGGGCATGTTCCCTTTCTGCATTTAGCCATTCTTAGGCTTTTAGGCTTATGCCATGTCAAGAATATAAGGTGAAATTCTTTACGTTTCGCAGAGAACTTTGCTCTGCGTCATCAGAAGAAAATCTCTCCTGTCCACGGGGAAGGCTTCTCAAACAATGAAGTTTGAATTTAGACGTTGTAGTAGAAGTGGAAGAGGTACGTTCATTAGTCACCAGATGGCTCCCTGGACGCGGTGAAACGCTAGCGTTCGAACCGGAAGTTGACGGAACCATCAGAACCAGTCTTAGAGGGTCACATAACATAACAGGTGTACGCACATATGAAAGTATGATATTAACACAAGCCTGGAATGAAACATCTGGCGATGAGGAACGTACGAATGTGGAAAACACCGAAACGAAATAACAATAGTGAAGGGGCAGGAAAGGGAACTACCTACGTAAATACTTAATGGCTGGCAACCAGGTATTACTTAATTGATAGCCGGTGTCCCTGTTGAAACTGCTAGGATTTCTACGTATTTCCAAAGTTTCCCGTATAATCCTGGACCTGTAGTGTCTAGAATGGGTAAGAGCTCGAGCATCTTGGAACACGACATCACGACCCGACGATAGAGCGTGCTCAGCTATTGCTGATTTGTCTGACTGGTTGAAACGAATATTTTGTTCATGTTCCTTGATACAAGTACCAATGGACCGGCATGTTTGGCCAATGTGTACCTTACCGCAGGTACAGGAATTTTGTATACCCCAGGATGTAAAAGTGGGGACATTTAGTTTTTGGGTAAAAAATTGTATTCACTCTTGTGCATTTTTGGTGGAATATATATAGTGTGGCAATATGTATTAAGACGAACACAGACAATAAAACTCCGCGTGGTAGGAACTAACCAAACATGGTTGTAACCCACTACACAGGAGGGAATCGAAATCAGGGCCCAGGCAAGGTACGCTGAACATTCAGCCAATGAACCATTCCTAGCTGAGTCTAACATTTATCCCACTTAATTTTTTACTCCTGTTTATCCTCCCTTGCTCACATCTTGATCTCTTTCGACCCAAGTGGTTTTAGATGTGTGAGGAAGCATTTCATTTTGACGACTTTCATGACATTTTCCCTTTTTTTGCTAATGGTTCATTCTCTCATGAGGCAGACTTCCACTGGCGTATACTGAGGGCTACCAAGGTTATCAGTGAAGCCCAAACGTCGCATGACAACGATGGAAATCTAAAACACATTATAATGTAAGCATCTGAAAGTTCGTTCCATTTACAAAATTTGAACGCAATGAGAAAAACATCGCAAGTGTTTCTAAGAGCAAGGCATCGGAGACTGATCTGGCAGCCCAGGCCCTGCGTCCCCCTCCCTTCGACTCACCTCACGCGGCTTGCTGCTGTACAGTGTCCAATAAGTGTGCGGACCGAGGAAGTAGGTGTGCAAGGCTTCGCTCCGTCAGATCGCCAATGCTACCTACCAACCATGCGTTACTCAACGTGTATACTTCCTCACCTCCTACTTCTGACGTAATTATATAATAACAGAGCGCTGGTATTTCACTCCCGTTTACTTCTACAACCTTGTAGAAAGACACTGCAGGAGTAACATAGTATCCTTTTACAGGCAATCTCCTAAAATGAATTTCATTCTTTCAGGTTTAGCGCTGTATTTTGTTGGTTGGAATCTAACCTGTGACGCCATTACTGATCTCCCTAAGAAGCTAATAAATCTGTGAACCATGGATACGACCACTGGTAATGCTGTACTATTCACTCTTTTAATTTAATAATAGTTATGATAATGATAGTGCATGACATCTGTATAGGCTTGGTGGTGACCTAATGAGTATGAAATGAATGGCGAAGTCGTCATGAACACCCAGTACCCAAGCCAGGAAATTAACAGTACGAGGGAGTTGATTCTGAGAACTGAACCGGGGCTATCGGATCAAAGGGAAGCGTTCTATCTATGTAGCCACAGAGTCGGACTTTAATTTGCTGAACCTTAGGCTACCACCTCGACTGATCAGGTGTTGAGTATTGCCAGTGGCAGAGCCCAGGTCAGTAGCTTGTGAAGCAGCCTTGACGACACAACAGGCTATTCCGTTGGCTACTGGCTGCAGCTCAAACCACTTAAGGCTTGTCGTTCACTAAACAAACCATCGAAAAGGGGTAAACTAAGTCTAGTGGTTGCCCACGTCTTGATCCCAGTATACGCCACTGTGGACCTCATGTTGTTTCCTACGTGTGAACATGCAATTGTTACCTCATTGTCTTCTTCTTAAATCAATTATCGCCGACACTACACTGCCTAATATCACTGTGATGGTTTGGTAGGTAAACATCGACAAAAATGTAAAGAAGAAGGATTTAACGGAAAATTGGTTTCTATTTTCAATTTACAGCTGAATGACTGTTTGCATTGGCGGCTCGTCAGGTATGAATTGAAGGGGTCGCACAGATGAGAGAAGAACTAATCTGAACTAAACTAAAATAAACTAACAAACTAACTAAATAAATTCGTACATCGCGAAGCGCCACTGATCATTTACGATTTTCATGGACGCCAATGTGCCGGAATTTTGTCCTGCAGCAGTTCCTTTACGCGCCAGTAAATTTACAGACACGAGTCTGACGTATTTAAGCACCTTCGAATATTACCGCACAGAGCCAGGTTCGAACCTATCAGCTTGAGTTCAGAAGGCCAGCGCTCTACCGTCTCAAGTACTCACACTGACATTATTATTATTATTATTATTATTATTATTATTATTATTATTATTATTATTATTATTATTATTATTATTAAGCTGCCTCTGTGGATCAGTGATAGAGTGCCGGCCTCTGGATCCCAAGAGAGCGGGTTCAAACCCGGCAGAGGTGACCGAATATTTGAAGGGCGGAGAAAAGTCCATTAGACACTCCATGTCCTACGATGTCGGCATGTAAAAGATCTCTGGTGACACATTTGGTGTTTACCCGACAAAATTCATTAAATCTCAGCGATAGACACCCAAGAGAGTTTCGGTTTACTCGGTCTGCCATCTAGTGGGCCTAGAGTAAAACGGGACGTCGAAATTGACGAGCAGACAGCCAGATGGCGTCAAATTGAAATGTCTGCACACGGTAGCTGAGGCCATACCATTATTATTATTATTATTATTATTATTATTATTATTATTATTATTATTATTATTATTATTATTATTATTATTATTATTATTATTATGGTGATGTCCTGCTCCATGGCTAAATGGTTAACGTGCTGGCCTTTGGTCACAGGGGTCCGGAGTACGATACCGGGCAGGGTCGGGAATTTTAACCATCATGGGTTAATTCTGCTGACACGGGGGCTGGGTGCATGTGTTGTCTTAATCGTCATTTCATCCTCATCACGACGCGCAGGTCGCCTACGGAAGTCAAATCGTTAAACCTGCACCTGGCGAGCCGAACATGTCCTCGGACACTCCCGGCACTAAAAGCCACACGCCATTTCATTTCATTATGGTGCTTATTATCATCATCATCATCATCATCATCATCCTGTGGATCGTTTAACTTTGCAACAGCGCTATGAATACACAGGAAAGCGAATTGCAATGCAAAGAACAGACTACGTTGAATAGTAAATGATCAACTGAATAAACTTAGTATATTGTAGAGCAAATAATGTACACTGAATTGAAGAGAGCAACGTCATTCGGACTGTTTTGACCCTTGCGAAGGAACTACTGAATATAACGACTTAATTGTTAAATGTTTAAATATTGAACACCACACTCTCACTTGTTTTCGCAATTACTAAGACACTGACACAACAGCATGTTTGCAGCCTTCCAAGAGCACTCCAGGTGAAAAGATAGTGGCGTTAAAAAACCCAATGCGCCGTCCCCCACAGTACCAGCGGTGAACTCCGGACACATCGAGCTTGTGACCGAGGTTCCTGTAATATCTGCAGTGCTCTCCCTCGTTCAATGCCCAGCGGCAAAGTACCGTAAATGTCTCCTTATACATTGCTCCTTCAGTCACAGAGGGGTTGTTAACCGGCTGCTGCATTTAACACTGGATCTAACAGAATATAATCATATGATACAAGTAATTGGCTGTCTTTATGCCATGATGACGTAAATAACGTAATTTCGAGTATTTCCTAAGTAGCAAATGTACCCGTGCCTCGCTACGGTATTCCAATTTGTACACGTATTTCTACGTAAGTTACTGTACACGCAGTGGGTAACATTATATTAAATTTCATGTCTCTTAGCGATATCCGAGAAAGATAACGGGGAGAACCCCACACGTTGTTTCCGATGTAAGGTGCGTATTGGGTAGTTTTGATGATAATGCCAGGCCACATTTCTTACCCCTGTTCAAAATCGAGTTCGGGAGCTTCTAGTATAACGGCAGGCTCACTTGCCAACTGCCATTCACAATAGAGATGGGAAGTTTTCATTATAAAGACAGGCTCCCTATCCCAATGCCAATCACAATCGAGTTAGATAATTGATTATAATCGAGCAATGCAGCTTTAATGTATAACGAAAAAAGGTCATACGACCAAAGTTGAAGATCTCTCCAAATTGAGCGGCGATTGTGTAATCTGTTTTGTGATATGACCTACTGTTAAGCCAGCAATTACCCCCAAAACGAAGGTCTGCACGTTAATTAAAATTGCCTCCATATTTCAATTTTCCCCGGGGAAAAATGTTATAAATATGGATTTTTTTTCTAAGGAAAGAGTGTCAAGGTTTCGGGATTAGCACTCGCATACATGCAGGGAAACTAAAGAAGGAAGTAATACACTTAAGAATGTTACAATAGAGTAAATTAATATATTATTTTGGGTCCACCTTTTCAATACAAAATGTAAATAGTTTAAATTACATAGGGACTAGTTTCGACCTAGTAATAGGTCATCATCAGCCTGAAGTAAATTAAAGCATAAATATCGAAGAAAAAATAAACAATGTAAACACAAGTACAGTCTTTTTAAAGGTACATACCATGTGGGATATTGAGCAGCAATATATTAAAAAATAATAACTCTTCCAATTGACGAAGCACTGAGCGGAAGTTATGTTGTATATTTATGAATTAAGTTCAGTGCGCCGTACAGCATTAAAAGTCCAGTGTGCACTAAAAGATGTTATAAAGAAGAATTATCAGTTGAATGCTGGCTTCTTGAGTTTGCTGTTGTATATTCGAAGAAGTTACGTCATTTTTTAAGGTATTCATAGACGTCAAAACACATGGATGTTGGAAAGGCTCTTCAGTTTTTTGGAACTAGGTAATTGTTGCGCGTGGGGGCTTAGGAGTCCAGAGAAGCGCTATATTATGTTAAAAAATAGAGATCCATAAAAAAGTTCCCGTGCGTCGTATAAAAATGACAAGTTGTGAAAGTGGAAATCGAAAAAGGTTGGTTTTCAAGCGATGATGTTGTTCATTCAGAGATCAATTGAAATTAAAGTACCGTAACATTGTCTTCTCAAGATGTTTACAAACTAGAAATAATTGTCGATGCGAAGTAAGATGCTAGAAGAAAGCTCGTCTGCTCCTGGAATCTTGAAGGACGATGGATGTTTCACGAGGCGGAATAACATATATGGAGTTAAATAAAGGTGGATATAAATTCGCAGTTCAATGCGGACCATACAATTGACTCTGAATAAATGACAGTAGGAAATAAATAAATTTGGCCAGGTGGAAGAAAATGTTTAAATAAAATATGGCATAAGGGAATTTACGCGTGTTCTGATAAGCTGAAGAGAGAAATGGTGGTAGGTAAAGTTCAAAGGAAATCTTGAGGAGGTGAAGGGAGAAAATTAAAGGAAGGAGAAGAAAAGTTTTATTGAATAAATGACAGTAAGGAAATAAACAATATTTGGTCTGGTGGAAGAAAATATTTATGTCATAAGAGAATTGACGCGTGTTGTAATAAGCTGAAGAGAGAAAATTGTGGTAGGTGAGATGCAAGGAAAACTTGAGGAGGTGAAGGGAGAAAAATAAAGGAAGGAGAAGAAGAATATTTTTTTTTACTTAAGAAAGTTGCCATTAATAAAATATAGGATTATAACTGAGGACATCCGGATAACACAAATATGTATATACCAAGTGTATGTATTGAAACATGAAAATGTACGTCACTAAATTGTGATGATATTGGTTACGTATTTTAGAAGGCGGTAACAGAAGAGATATTTGGTTGCAGGGAGCCTTAGGTATAAGAAGATGACTTATGGTGTTATTACTTAAGCCTAAATAGGAGGGGCAGAGGCAAGAAATTAAAGCACAAGAAGAAAGTAGAATAGTAATACATTAAAAATTATAGCAAATACCAGACGCTACTTACGGTGTGAAATAATGTGCTAATATCCGCGCTACTGTTCAAATATTAACAGCTCCCAGTAGTGCTACTTGAAGACCATTGTAACCTTCAACGATATTCCGCAAATATCCGGCAGAATGGCCGCTTGACGTCTCTGTCGCCTTCGACTCAAGGAACGATTACAAGATAACAGGAATGATGATGAAAATGGCATTACGTTGCTTCCTTGCTGGCAAGCAGCCAGACACGTTGCTATGGTAACTGTGATGGTGAAACAGACAATCAGACACGAATGATAAAAACCACTGGTACGGTATTGAGCTGACCTAATGGGTACAAATAACTGAAACTTGCCAAACAGACGAAATTACAGACAGCAAACCCCTACAACTTCATTTATAGATATTTTAATATTTACCTGAAAAGAAAGGCGCCATATATGCTATAAGAGAGCGGTTGGGGGTAGGCACGTGACCCTGTGCACTAAAAGAGCAGCCGCCACTGTCCGTTTGTATCCCGAGGATGTATTCCTCTAACTTTTGTTAATAAAATCATTTGTCGGCTTCGATGTAGGCCCTGCTATTTCACCGCTTGTACTGTATGGAATATTTCCAAGAAATGTAATGATAGCTGTCACTATCAGCTGTTTTTTTTCTTTCTTTTTTTTTTCTTTTTTTTTTCAGCAGCTCAGCTCGATGATCGTAAGCTTTGAGCGATTAAAAATGAGGCAGCACATTTGGTCAAGGCCCGGCGTCATGTAGCTGACATCTGCTACCCTCCCCTACCCCGTCACCGTCCCTCATTCCAATCTCTCTTCTGTTACACCCTGGGTCATATTGGACATCATTTTTTTCTCGACAGGCTGAGCTGAGCTCGACTATGGAATATATCAATTTCGTCCGTAAAAAAAGTAAATGTTTTAAATGTATAATTCACCTTTGACAATAGCAGACCTCTTTACTCATCACATTAAACATACTTTCTCTTAATATTGTCAAAAAATAAAGGAATAGATTAAAATCTATATATTAAAAGTTTATTAAAACAGCTTTGGCAAATCCGTCTGTCCGTTCTACTGAACTGACTTGCTTCATTCCTGTTTTATTCTCTCCGGAATTACCTGCCGGTGAATCATAACACATTGATAGGTCTGTAAGTTCAGCCAACTTTGAGTAATCATAAAATCTAATCATTAAATGATCTCGCCAATAGTTGCAGGCGAAGGCTTACCCTAGCCCGCAATACATTTTGTACTTAGCGGGTTGCTAAGCGATTAACACTTGCGTTAATATTCTGATATGAATGCATTTCATCCTCAGAAATATGATTCCATGCAGCCATGTTTCATTACTACCTGACAAGCCAGGGAGCACGCACTTCCTCTGATCATGGAAGAATACTGTTCTCTGCTAGACACTCCTTGATTTGCTGACCTTCCCGAGCTTCCAATTATACTCAACAGATGGCAGAACGTTCCTAATAACTTACATACCGCTGTGAGAAAGCAGTCGACGTACGCTCAAACGAGAAGGTATCAACTCGACTAGTCTTCTATATGACCATTTATAAAGCGCAGGGACAAACTCCTGAAAAGTGTGTATCTACTTACCCGAAGCAGTATTCAGTTACAGCCAACTGTAGTTTGCACCATCTCGGGCAAGGTCGTTCGAAAATGTTAAGATCCAGATAGGCCCGAATGGTCGAATCACAGTGAATATTGTGTGGAGAAATTGCTATAAACTCTTATTACTAATGAATTGTTTTTGCTATTTAATTTACGTCGCACGATTGAACAGGAAAGACCTAGGAGTGGGAATGAAGCGATCGTGGCCTTAATGAAGGTACAGCCCTGGCATTTGCCTGGTGTGAAAATGGGACACCATGGTAAACCATCTACAGGGCTGCCGACAGTGGGATTCGAACCCACTATCTCCCGGATGCGAGCTCATAGCTGCGCGTCCCTTGCCACACGGCCAACTCGCCCGGTGAACCAATTATTATATACCGGTACTGAAAGTTCTCACAGAGCTCGACAGCTGCAGTCGCTTAAGTGCGGCCAGTATCCAGTAATCGGAAGACAGTGGGTTCGAACCCCACTGTCGGCAGCCCTGAGGATGGTTTTCCGTGGTTTCCCACTTTCACACCATGCAAATGCCGGGACTGGACCTCAATTAATGCCACGGCCGCTTCCTTCCCATTCCTAGGCATTTCCCATCCCATCGTCGCCATAAGACCTATCTGTGTCGGTGCGAGGTAGAGCAAATAGCAAAAAAAAGTTCACAAAACTATTGAAAAGGAGAGGTTAAAACAATATAACTATGACAGGCATATCGAGAAGTGTTATCTGACCTATTTATAACAAATGATGCGGAGTAGCAGGGGACCACTAATAGTTAAATTAAGAACTGAAACTGAAAAAATACACATATATCCTTCTCATCCTTCTCCTTTCCATAGCCAATTCAAGAAGTATGTTTGAAAGCTCTTCTGCCTTCAAATCGTCTTTGAGATGGACCCTCATATGTATGTATGTTTAGTCCTCAGCCCGAGGGCTGGTTGGATCCTCAACAGTTCCGCCATCAGCTGTCATAGATGGCCTAGGGATCACTGAAGAGGCGTACTAGGGAAATGAGGAGTGAGGTAGTTTCCCGTTGCTTTCCTCACCGAGCCAGAAGTTGCTATTACACATCAGTCTGCCAAGCCCACTGAAATGCATGCACCAACTGACCCTATGAGCAATATTTTCACACCATTCATAGCAGGGACTGGCTGCAGAAGGAATGGCATTACTAGCATTACTCATACCTCAGTCACTTTCATTTTGTCAAAGCTAAGGATAAAGCTGAGACTGATCAATGAAAGTAACAAAATTGCTCTAGCCCATACCAGAAGACATAGTGCACTGTAAACACTAGGTCCCCCCAGCAAAGGCACTTCGAAAGGGATGGACCTGGAGTTCAGGCCACAGGTTGGATGACTTGAGGCAGGATTTTAACTCATCAGCACGTGTGTCTCGTGGCATGACAGACAGTGTCTGTAGGAATTCCCCGGCTAGTAGTAAAGTCATCCCACCCATCAGATGTTTACTCTTCCGTATGTTCTGTAGAGTCCTGTACAACGCTTCAATTCCACCATTGTGAGTCATGGTACACTCAATCCTAGACTATTAACTTGCATTGATCAGGGAATACAACAAAATCGTAGCAAACCTTGGACTACCAACGTATTCTGATATTCCTGAACTCAGAATGAACAGGCTTCGTTCAAGACATCCTCTTCTCAGACTTGGAAATAGTCCCACTAGATTTAACCTAATTGATTCCTGGAGAAGGTAATGGCTTCAAAATGCTCCATAAACATTCCAGCTGTTACCTTACATCCCTGAGACGGTCCCTGGGTTTTATCTACCTCATAAGATAATATGTACAACATTCTGTCGGTTGAGAACAGGGCATGGAAGATGTGGAGACTCACTCTTCATTGTGGGTGTACAATCCTCACCCGCATGTGACTACCATTCAAGATATTAGGGAAGACTGCAGAAATAGAGCTTACGGAAGAGAGGATGAGAAGTTACTAATGGCAATCCCGAATTCCATCAGATACATCCAAGAACTAGATGTTTGTCTATAACATAGTGACGAATGTAATTATGTTTCCAAGAATGTACCCAAAAATCCGTGCGCTAAATAAATAAAAATGAACTTGCAGTATTTAACTACCTGTGCAGTATTTGAAATACTACACACAGGAGTTTAAAATAAATTCATGTTAAAAGGCAATAGGAAGTTATAATGTGCGGTCTTTCTACCGTCCAAAAAATTCGCAACTATACCTGATGAAGCTACAGAGATGGCCATTTTCTTGTTTTTCCTTTTGCTGCCAAGTAATAGATTTACCAAAACCATTTCGCCCGCTCTACATGGAGCGTCAAGAAAGAACAGGCGTCCAGAATCTCAAGCAATGCTATCAATGACCTCTTGATTCTTTATATACTTGGTTTTGTTCGGTGTTCAGTTTAGTAACGTTTTGATCAACTAACTGAGAAAGTTAGACTACGTCGTAAGAAATTTTTCTCACATAATTTAATTCCGAGGGAAGACCAACCTGTTGAAGTGGTGGGTTAGACGCTGAAAATACTGCAGTACATTTCTTAAAGCATATATCATTTGCTGTAAACAATATCTATCCAGTGCTCAGTGCCAAATTCTTGAAATTCTTTCTCCTACTTCCTTTTCATGTCCTCGGAAAGAGTGTTCCTAATTTCGTAAAGGATCTGCCAGTCGACAAATCAAACATGACAGCAAGTAGTTCTCGGAGTTTGTAAGGTGAGTCAGAAATGGCAACTTCATCCAGAGTGCATTATCAGTGAGTATCATCCTCCATCAAACCCAGCTCTCTGGAAGAAGGTCGATAAGTAGGATGAACCACACCTGACACTTTCTAAAGGTCATTGAAGCAAATGCGTCCTCGAACTTCGTGAAGTAGAAGTCCCAAGTAATGGCATTCAACACTGTTCGGATGTAAAATGTACATTCGACCAATCCATTTATCCTGTTTGACTGCTCGATGTCCAGGAACAGACTTTCCCTGCTTCTTCCGGCTAATCTTATTGTTCCTCCAAACGTATTGCGGTGAAGTCCTCCACCAAAGTATCTGCTGTATAAAAATCCAAAAGGTGCTGAGAGTGGTTTTTGGAGGGTTTTGTACTTTATCTGCTGCGTTATCAGTTGTAAAATGTTTAGTGTGTGTGTGAATGAATGTTACAAGCGCGAGACATTAATAAATGCAAGTGCTATTTTATAAAATAGAAATCTCTCAGCTCTTAATCCTCGATTGTTACGCAACCATAACCTGGCACACCAATGAGTCCTTTCTCATGCTTGTCCCTAGCCCAATAAGGGCACAATATCTTGTTGGCCAGAGTTCACCGACTATGAAACAAATAGCAAAAAATTGTTTCCATGATTATAGTATAATAAGAGCAAAAAATATATTCTGGAATGTATCTTTAACCTAAGGGACGAAGGCGTAATTATCTCACTCAGAAAGAGAGAATTAACCTTCTACTCTTCAACACAACTTCTTGGCCTTTGTGTGCTTTCTTCCATTACTATTTGATTTTGCTCTAAATTCTGAAGTTATTTACTTGAATCTGTCTGGAATGACTAATAGGTGCTGACCTTAAATGAGATACCGTCGCGGGATTTTCTTGATGTGAAAAATCGGAAATCGTGGAAAACTAAGCAATCCGGACAAGAAATTAGTCATCTCTAGAGAAATCATTACAAGCATAATTTAATACCGTGTTACTCCACCTCCGAATTTGTTAACCGCCTGGATTCGGTTAGAAAGTGAGTCCACAAGCTTGTGCAAGTACATCGCATCCCAATGAAGCCACTCACTGAGGATCTGATTGCGCAAATGAGAAAATTTTTTGGGATACTGATGTCGGCGTTTTACCCGCTGTTCCAACATCCCATACATTTTCAATGGGGGTTCAGGTCAAGCGAGTTTGCAGGCCAATTGAGATGTAATAGGTTAGGTAAGTGTTCGTAAAACCAGTCACATATGCGTCCATCCCGTTGAACTTTGCTGTTGTCATCTTGAAAAATCGAGGTATCAATAACATACTAATCATGCAGATGTTGACTGAAAGGCAACACCTGGTCATCCAGAATGTTTAAATTAACACTTTGGTTCATGATAGTGGTCACCTCAGTGAGGGAGCCCAACAAAAACCTCCAAAATATCACACACACACATCCGACTTGAACCTGACCTTGAAAACAACCGGGATGAAATGCTTCATTTGGCTTTCCGTGCACTCGACGATGTGCATCAATGGATTACAGGCACAACCATGATTCGTCAGGCTACATTACGTTCCGCCAGTCAGCTACTGTGCACGTTCGATGACGTGCAGCTTTGTGTGCCTGTGTAAGCAATGACCTCTCACGAGGTGACGGACTCCAAATGTCCATTGTCTGCAGTTCCCGTCGCAATTTTCCCTCACTAATAGCTTCATTCACTGACAGCAGCAATTCCTGTCGAGTTTGGAAATTTTGATTCACAAGCCGTGAAAGGCGCCCCCGGTCCCTCTCAGTCAGGATCTTTCCCCGAATACAATTCTGACGTCGTGTTTCGTGTCCACGTGTAGTACACCACTGCTTGTAGACACGTTAAACAGTTCGCTGCGAAACACTAACAAATCCAGCGACCTGACGCACCGTATGGCCATGGGCACGACCAAACACGACTGGCCCTTTTTGCCAGTCTGTCACATTCTTACATCGATCCATTTGACGTCCACTGTTCACTTGAAACATCAGTGTCTCACTGATCACTACTACCTTATGCTCACGTAGAGGCAGTGCGCCTGCGGTTGACACGGGGCTCGTTCGCTGCGCCATCTGTACAAGCTTAATCTGTGCGTACGCGCTAGGGTGATTAATTTTTGTCCGGTGACCTTATCTTCCGTGGTTCAGCACCACCACCTCCAACACAGTCATGGAAATGACTTAAGCTGAACGGTGTCACAGGCTATCACCAGTGTTGAGACTGATCAACATAATTTCACTTTAGAATTCTCCCATGTACATCCTCTAGCCCTCGCACTCACGAAAAATATATATTTGACTTAAAATATATCAGTGATATCTACGTCAGTACTACTGCCAAGTTATTCCACTTCCGAGTAAAATTAATTATGCTTACTGTTCTGTTTCGTAAGTTAGTCGTATGTAATTTAATACTTATGTCAAGTTGGTTTGGTTTCGTAGTACACCCTTCTTGATATCGATGCTTCTTGGAGGCGTACCAGATCATAGTTATAAATCTTTTCGTGTCTTGTTTGAAGAAAGTTTCTCTCAAGATGATCCTATTGAATCGCGAGAGAAATGGGGTTGTGCATCTCCTCCAATAGAATACTGAGAAACGCAACGATGGTAAAAGAGTCAGACTCAGACTAGAACTCCATTCACAAACTACAGCACAACTCTCATTATAATATTTCTAAAATATTTGTAAATACTGTAACGTAACTCAACGATTATTTTAAATATAATAGTATAATAATATAATAGTTAGCTAGTTATTCTAACCGGAAATGAAGTTATTAACGTATTTTACATAATTTGCATAGCGAGTGGAATCTATTAATAAGCATTTACTAGGTCGTCCATCGTCATCGTCACTCTATTCAGGTATCATTCTTTTATGGACTGCGTAGTGATCCTATCTGTTTATTTGATTTAATTTAATTTAATTTGATTTGATTTGATTTGATTTGATTTGATTTGATTTGATTTGATTTGATTTGATTTGATTATCATCATCATCATCTGTTTACCCTCCAGGTTCGGCTTTTCCCTCGGACTCAGCGAGGGATCCCACCTCTACCGCCTCAAGGGCAGTGTCCTGGAGCTTCAGACTCTTGGTCGGGGGAAACAACTGGGGAGAATGACCAGTGCCTCGCCCAGGCGGCCTCACCTGCTATGCTGAACAGGGGCCTTGTGGAGGGATGGGAAGATTGGAAGGAATAGACAAGGAAGAGGGAAGGAAGCGGCCGTGGCCTTAAGTTAGGTACCATCCCGGCATTCGCCTGGAGGAGAAGTGGGAAACCACGGAAAACCACTTCGAGGATGGCTGAGGTGGGAATCGAACCCACCTCTACTCAGTTGACCTCCCGAGGCTGAGTGGACCCCGTTCCAGCCCTCGTACCACTTTTCAAATTTTCGTGGCAGAGCCGGGAATCGAACCCGGACCTCCGGGGTGGCAGCTAATCACGCTAACCACTACACCAAAGAGGCGGACATTTGATTTGATTTGATTTGATTTGATTTGATTTGATTTGATTTGATTTGATTTGATTTGATTTGATTTGATTTGATTTGATTTGATTTGATTTGATTTGATTTGATTTGATTTGATTTGATTTGATTTGATTTGATTTGATTTGATTTGATTTGATTTGATTTGATTTGATTTGATTTGAATGGATGGGTGGTTATTGAGTCTCGGTGGTGGTAGAGATGAAAGTAGGTGTAACTATTAAATGCTGGAAAACTCTCCAGTTAACAGGCTTGCATACTTACCGTCGGCGGATGCAGAGTAGGTCTCGGCCCACAATTGGCCACGGCTCTATCGTGGCTCTACGCCTCTAAATTCGGGAGACGGAGAGGGGCTGGTCCCCACCGCCGGCTGTCCTGGTTTTCCATTCTCCTGCACTAAAGCGAATGCCGGAACAGTTTCTAGTATAGGAAACGGCCAACAACTCCCTCAACTTCTCCTAGCATCTCTTTCTCCGTAACAAATCTGCTGTCCTGAGAGACGGCGTCACAGTCTAAGAAGTCCGCCTCCCTCTTCAGGGGAGGATTGAAAACATTTAGTACCTACGCAACAAAAGATCATATTATTATAAGGTAATGGATGAAAGCCTTTAGTGTATAGTAACCTCCACAGAATCCGCCAGGCTGGGGGTGGAGAGATTGGTTGGTAACCCCTTCCTGTCAAATATTAACTACTCATAAACTTTACACAAGGAGGTGTCCGACTCATTGGCTGAATGGACAGCGTACTAGGCTTCGGTTCCGAGGGTCGCGGGTTCCATTCCAGGCCGGATCGGAGATTTTTAATCTTCAATGGTTCATTTTAATCCCTGCAACTCACACACCACACATAATGCTATCCTTCATCACAATAACACGCTGTTACCTACACATGGCAGATGCCGCCCACCCTCATCGGAGGTTATAAGGGCTGCACCCGGCTAGAAATAGCCACACGAAATTATATTATACACAAGAAGTAGATGCTGGATGTATCTACTTATGACTATAAGATTACCTAGACCAGGGACTCTCAAACGCCCAAAATGTCATGCGTGTAAACTGCGGCGCAGAGTTCCTGTGCACAGTGCATCGGTCCCACTCGGCTTGGCTCGGACCAACGCTTCGTCTCTGGGCTACTCGGCTAAGCTCGGCTCAACTCGACTCGGATTTGGAGCGCTACGGAGCAAGTGAGAAAGAGGGAGACAGCCGGAGCTATCGAGACAGGCATGGGGAAAGAGAGAGACAGCGCTATTGCCCCATATCGAGGAGTGAGGGTCTGCACTCTGGTAAACCAAGCGAAATCGTCTTTTGTACCATGCACAGTGCGTGCACCAGGTGCAATCAATTGAGAGGCCCTGACCTAGACTACGGAAAGTACGAACGATTTGGAATAACAATGATGTTACTGGGTTTTCCGTCCCACTAGCTACCTTTTTACGATTTCCAGAGACGCCAAAGTGCCGGAATTCTGTCCCGCGGGAGTTCTTTTATGTGGCATTAAATCCACTGACACGAGGCTGACCTATCTGAGCACCTTCAAATACCATCGGACTAAGCAGGATCGAACCTGCCAAGTTGGGCTCAGCGCTCTACCCTTCGAGCTACTCAGCCCGGCGATTTGGAATAAAGTTACTATTTAAAGGTATGAACGGCGCTAGTGTGAACAATCCCTTTTTTCAACTAAGGTAATACAAAGCCTACAGCAAAGATTGAAGTACTGTCCCCTTCAAAAGTGGTAATAATTTAGTAAAGGAGAATGATTTATTTCATCAGCGAGTTGGAACATTATTTAATCGCCAGGAGGGTGAGATTTTGTATTTCCGTGCTAGTGCGAGCCAGCCACTTGCGAACCGGTTTTCCCGACCTACCAAGAGAACGAGGAAGCAGGGTGAAATTCCTGTTAGGTGGCCTTCAAACACATGTGTGTGTACCACGTGACCCGGCGAGCAGCGTGATCTCAATCGATCAATAAATGGAAAGTCAAGTGACGTGAAACTGAAGCAGCCAATAAAAATGACAACCTTCACAGGAATGCAACAGATCCACCAATTAGATGTAATTAAGAGGCACACCTACGCCTTAAGACAGGGAATTAATGGTAATTCCAGAGGAAATTTTATAGAGGGTTTTGTACTTCTGAACACTGGATTTGAGCGCCACTCTAATTGCAGCTACGGAAGAGACTGGACGTCGTTTGCTTCACTGGGAGACTTTACATTAGAGAAGGCATCGAGGACTGTATAACTGCAATTCAGACACTTGGAAAAATTAGCTACGATTTGTTTAGGATTGTCAAAAGATAAGTGTCCACATCTCCAAATTATAAAACATCGCGTGTGTATCCTGGACTATTGCTAAGACTTTTGTTAGTTTCAGCTTTCTACAAGAACTCAGAAGAAGGAAGGTCGTTGGTTCGAGCTCACTTCAAGATGGCTATCCAGTTCCGTGAAGAATACTACAGTTTCCTGTGCGCCTTCAGCTCCTCCATGAGTCACTAATCCTGTAAGGCGTCGGACATGGGCAAGACTTTGTTTGATGGAAGGTGATGTGACCACGTACTAGGTCATCAGCCAGAATCCAGTTAACACCAGCCACATGAGTATTCTTTAAGAATTCACTTTCTTTCTATTTCTGTAAAATGTTTGTAAACGTAGCCTTACCTTATTCATTTAGATTTCTATTAGTTTTGCAGTAGTTTGACTTTTCATTCTTCTTTCTTTGGTGGGAGGTAGTTTGTGCTCTGGAATGAATGTGTATTTGTTTCTATTAGTTAGATGAGTGTATGTCATCGAGAGAGACCTCAACTGTCCTAAGAATTTAGAAGGCAGGAGAGATAAAAATAAATGAACTCCGCGTTAAATTTGAATGATTTTGAAATAATTTGAAAATTAATTGAGACAAATTAGGACAGTGTTCTAGTGTTTTTCTAAGTGTAAAATTTCATTCTACGATTGTACGACATGTTTGTAGGTTAGAGTTCGTTAGAGTCATCCGAATAACTTCGCACGATAGCTTTGCAAGTGAGATTATGCACGGTCATAAATATAATAATAATAATGAGTAAAAATAATTAAACCTAATTACGGGCTAAAAAATTTGAATAAGGTCATGGGTTTAATGTTAGTTTATTCTTGGAAAGAATTATCGTGTGCTCACTTTATGTAAAGTAAGCCTGGAACATGGCAATCCTCCGGACGGAGTAATGACGAATTATAGGTATATTTTCTGCGCTATTAATTTGAGTATGACTTGCAGATGGACATTATGTTTTGAGTAATAATTTATGCATCCATTAGAGTCATTTTTGGGAAGAGATGTGTCACTGGACATGATTTCTTCGAGCTTCAGTGCAGATTAATTGAGAGCCACGACATTATAGGTGAATAAAAATAAATGCCGCAACTCATGTACCGTAAGCGCGTATTCTAATATTTTGACCTGTGTTGTAGTTATTTTGGATGATTTCTGTTTAAAATATTCCTTGAACATCGTTGTATAATTAATTTCTACACACAAGTGATAACCTCAATTCTATCACATTCTAAATCGATACCTAGGATATACGTGATATTGTCATCTAGAGAATGATTTCCCTAATTTGCAATAAATCCTAAATTTAATAATAATGGGTTAGTGTTCGTGTAAATAATATTATAATATTGTCGTGTACCTATGTGTGAATGTGTGATGTGTGATTTGATCATATTCTGTGTTTTATGAATATTTCTTGAATGATTTTGTGATGATATTCTCCACTGTGCGCGTCAAATTTTTGACCGATTTATATTATTTGCGTGTCCGTAATTGGATGAATTATGAATCTTTAGAAGATTTTATTATAATTTAAGGTAGATTAGGGCCTAATTCACTACGTTAAAGTGAATAAGAGAAGGCAACGTCCGTGGACTGATGTCACGAAACTGAATTATTAGTTATTGTACAGTCACTTTCTGCATAAAAACGAGTAAAACTTAGGTTGATATGAGTTCAAGTAAAAATTTATTATAAGAAGTTTAGGCAGTTAATAATTATAAATATGAAGTAATTGTTGAAGGAAAAGTCTAAGGAAGACTTCTTAACCATAATTTCTTGCATTAAATAATTTTCAATAATTTAAATAAGGAAGAGAAAATGATCATTTTCTTTTGAAATAAAAGCGAGATCCGGATGGAATATTTTAGTTTAAACAATTTGATTATCATTATAGGAGAGTGATATCAGATATTATTTTGATTTTCGATTCATTTTACAGTAAATTAATGATCCCTATATTTGTTATTACAGACACGAACAGTCGTTGAACTTTAATTTGAGCAAGATCCCTCATAAATGAAAGCACGAGGAGAAGATATTTCCAAGAATCAAACCCAGATTTTGTGAATTTAATTGTTTTATTTGAAAGAGTGTCAGTTTTTAATAAATGTATAAACCTATTTTAGTCTCCTTTCATTTGTCGCTAGTCCTTCATCTATCCCTGCCTTTAAAAATTTCTGCACACCCGATAGCGAACGGTCCACCTCTGAGACCCTCGCTCTCCGGCGAGCTGAGCCCGGCATGATGGGGGCAGTACCGAGCTCGGTAGCTGCAGTCTCTTAGGTGCGGCCAGTATCCAGTATTCGGGAGATAGTAGGTTCGAACCCCACTGTCGGCAGCCCTGAAAATGGTTTTCCGTGGTTTCCCATTTTCACACCAGGCAAATGCTGGGGCTGTACCTTAATTAAGGCCATTGCCGCTTCCTTCCCACTCCTAGCCCTTCCCCGTCCCATCGTCGCCATAAGACCTCTCTGTGTTGGTGCGACGTAAAGCAACTAGCAAAAAAAAAAAATTAAGGTATCAGTGGATATGACTTTTTTACGTTAGAACATATTGTCTGTTTCAAATTTAAATAAAAATACAAATTCAGAAAATATATTCGTTTCAGCACTGCCATACGGGCGAATGAAAGATTTTCTAGAGATCTGTACGCTTTGCCATGCTAAAGTGGCATCTACCAATGAGTGTTTAGGTGTTCATAGAAGTGAATTTAAAGGTATTGACATTTATAGACTTCCAAGATGGCATCATGAAATATAACCAATAGGTCATTTGTGTGAAGCATATACAGTACATTGTATTGATAGAGTGATTGTTACATGCGAATCAGAGTGGTGGTGGTTATTGTTTTAAGAGGATTTACAACTAAACAACCATCCTTTATATAACACTAATCAGAGGAAAAAAAGACGGGAAGGGGTACGTCACTTCGAAAAATGAAGATATCGCCTAAAGATAAACAAGGGCCACGAAGGGCGAGGAAATGAAAAACTCCCTAGAATTCACAAAACCTAATACCCGGGTCGAGAAGAACAAGAGTTAACCAAGGAAGGTCGGATAGGATAGATGAAAGTGAGGAGCCTGGCACAAGTAAGTGGAAGCAATACGAGGACTCAGATAAGGCCCCTTGGGCGCAAATCCACGCTCCCAAGTTAAGAGCTGCTGGGGGCCCTTTCAGTCGCTTCTTACGACACGCAGGGAATACATTGGGTGTAATTCTAGCGCCCCCACCCACAGGGGGACGCGAGTCAGAAAAAATAATGTTACGATGATATATAAATTTTGTTAACATTTAACTAGAGGCCCCGTCCTGTTCCGCAGTATTTCTTATACATACTGTAGGTCAGATAACTCGTCTTCAGATGCCTGTCATAGTCATATTGTCTTGCCTGCGCTTTTCAATGATTTTATAAACATTTAATAAGAAGCGCATTATGGTACGTCGCAGTTCGTAGTCAGTATTCACCCATTCTGACGTGATCATGCTGTCTGTTTGGTAAAAATCCATCAATATTTGCGCCTTTTATCCTGCAGTTATTTATGTAAGGCTTGGTATTATGTCATAGGACCAAAGTTGTAGATCACTTCGAACTGACGTGAGATTGTGCCATCCGTTTTGTGATACGACTTACCGTTTAGCCAACAAATAGCTCAAAAGGAATGTCTGCACAGTCGCAGAAGGCAATGGGTTTTTTATTCGCAGTATTATATAGAAGTTAAATACCTCCATTGTTCCTAATCTCGTAACCATGTGAGATGGAATGGCTTGTTCTACAGCCTGTGTTATCAGAAACTAACATTCTATAGGATACCTAGTATTTTATTTGTTGAAATTTCTTCCTATCACCTCAGGATGAAAGAGACGCTGTTGTGTAGGAATTTATTTCTTGCATAAATTATTCAGCAAGCTGAAATCCAACAAAGTGGTGGTGAAAAAATGAGATGGCGTATGGCTTTTAGTGCCGGAAGTGTCCGAGGACATGTTCGGATCGCCAGGTGAAGGTTTTATTTGATTTGACGCCAGTAGACGACGTGCGCGTCGTGATGAGGATGAAATGATGATGAAGATGACACACACACACGGCCCCCGTGCCAGCGAAGTTAACCAATGTTGGTTGGTTAAAATTTCTAACCCTGCCAGGAATCGAACCCGGGCCTCCTGTGCCCAAAGGCCAGCACGCTAACCATTTAGCAATTAAGCTGAACATAATGGTGGCGTTCGCATTTAAACATCCCAAAATTCTCCAATTGCGCCACTGATTACGACTAATCTATATTAGAAATATAGAAATAATTTTCGTACCGCCACAACCAAGTACCTTTCCAGAAGTAGAGGTTATGTTTAGTTATCCTACTTCCTCTTTGAATAGTAACCACCACAAGGAGTCATTGCTAATTTCACCGTGCGAGTTGGACGTCCGGTTAGGAGCATCCTTCTATGAGCCTGCATTCGATAGATACAGTAGTGTGTCCGAACTTTGCAGCCGGCAGATGGTTTTCCGAGGCTTCCCATTTTGACATCAGCCAAATATTGGGCTTGTACCTTAATCAAGGCCACGGCCGATTCCTTCCGATTCCTAGTCCTTTACTATCCCATCGTCGCCATAAGACCTGTCTGAGTCGGCTCGACGTAAATCAGATAGTTTAAAAATATATATAAAGCTCAATTTCACATACTTTCGCATGAACCAAAATCACCTTCATCTATTAAAATTAATATCACAATCATCACCATCATCTCCTCAACCCAAAGGTTGGTGGGCAACATGGAAGTAGTGAATTGACTGGTCTCATTCTTGATAAGGTCGTCCTTGTCTGATGCTATCTCGGAATGATGTTCTAGGTCTCTCTTCGAATATATTATCTACGACGTATCCTTCCAGCAGCGTGCTACACCAGTTTGGGTGACTTCAAGTGTCCCATAAGTTTAGTTGTCTTTTTCTCTTTTAGAATTTCCTTGACTTCGTACTGATACAGATGGGGAAGGCAACCGTGGCCTTAATTAAGGTACAGCCCCAGCATTTGTCTGGTGTTAAAATGTTAAACCACTGAAAACCATTTTCAGGGCTACCGACAGTGGGGTTAGAACCCACTATCTCCGAATGTAAGCTGATAGATACGTGCCCCAAGCCGCGCGGTCACTTTCACGGTCAAGTCCCCGCAGTGAAATCAACTAGGCTGTACCCTTTGTTACATTAGATAGAACGCTTCTTAATTCATTTTTCTCTTTGTCCAAGATATTCGCTAGCATGTCACCAACATCAAATGATCTTACTCTCCCGTTCTCGGGCTTTCGAAGGATATTTTTTGTGAAGTATCCAATCTCTAATTTATCTAAAATCGAATGATTTTAGAGGAGAGAAATCAGATATCACAATTTTTCTAGAAATGTTCACAGCATAATTGTCCAGAGGTCACAAGTCTGCCTCTTTCCTGAAGTCCATAGCTTTGACTCCCGATCAGGTCAGGGATTTTGACCTGTAACTGAGGTCTGGGTCGACGTCCATTCGGGCCACGAGAGAACAATTCAGGAGCCGTCTGGCACTGATATAGAGGTCGCAGTCCAGAAATTAAGAATAAAGGCCACGCGGAACTGTCGCGCTGACCATGCAACATCTCATAATCTGCAGGCCTCCAGGCTTAGCAGTGGTCGTATGGTACGGCCATAAGGGCTGTACCGCCATGAGGGTTGTTGGTCGGTCGGTCGGTCGGTCGGTCGGTCGGTCGGTCGGTTGGTTGGTTGGTTGGTTGGTTGGTTGGTTTGGTTGGTTGGTTGGTTGGTTGGTTGGTTGGTTGGTTGGTTGGTTGGTTGGTTGGTTGGTTGGTTGGTTGGTTGGTTGGTTGGTTGGTTGGTTGGTTGGTTGGTTGGTTGGTTGGTTGGTTGGTTGGTTGGTTGGTTGGTTGGTTGGTTGGTTGGTTGGTTGGTTGGTTGGTTGGTTGGTTGAATGTCTTTCAGCTGTAGGATAAAGGTATTAAAATCTATTTAAAATAGTATGTGCTTGGTCCAACTTGTCAATACACTTTCATAATTGAAAATTGTTTATTCATGCATGTTTCAGGTGCATTGTACATTCCCTTCAACAGTGAAGTCCAAATGTTGAGGAATTATTATATCATACTTCACCACATCCATGAATAAACAAATATTTGTGAAATATTACGAAAATTACCATTTAAAAAAATGTAGAGTGAGAATACCTAAATAAATTTAAGATCTTCATGTTTTATCTTTTTCTTCTTTTTTCCTTACCTTTCTTAAATGGTTAAACGCTAGTTTATACAACGATTCCTCATCGGTACTTCTTTCATTTAAACTTGATTCAGAGAGATTTTCGTGCACGATAAATTTCAAAATTTTCTAAAATTTTAATGAATATTCCCTTTTTGGCCGAATGTAGTAATTCCATATTATTAAAAAAGTCTGTAAATTTATTATTCCTCTCAAACATACGCCGAATATATTCTACGTTTGACTGCATTAATATGTTCTCTATAACTCATAGCCAAACTTCTTCCAGACTGTCCTATGTATCGCTGTCGATGTGTTTGGCATGTCAATTTGTAATATCCTATTTATTTAATATACATTTATTCTCGATTTTAACCAAATTTAAAATTACCTTATTTGTATTATTATTAGTGTCGTACGCGATATTTATGTTCTTTTTTCTGAAAATTTTAGCTAGTTGATAATGTTTATCTCGAAAAGTTAGAACTGCAGATTTATTTTTCTCATTTCGATTTTTAACTAAAGTTGTTTCTGGTTCATTTTCTGGAGTAACCGTTGTTACGAGAATGTACGAATAAATAATATTCAATTGTAAAAGGTGTATTAATAAGGTGGACCAAACACTTACTATTTTAATTAGTTTTTAATAGTTTAAAAAATTCAGGAACCAATACAAATACCTATTATGGTTAAGTTTATCAACAGCTGTAGGATATGAGCCCTAAGGTTGACTTCCCATTGCTGATCTACCATGACAATGTTGCTCACAAATAACATGTCTTCGCTGTAGAAAATATACACGTTCTTTCGATAGATAAAACTATTTCCACACCCGCGAGCACGAATTATTTATAGTGCAGTTATTTTGTCATGCTGTATCTAACTTCGTTTTTAGTTATGTGAATGTTCCTGCGGACACAGCATAGATACATACTACGGAAGTAGTTTCTGCTGACTGAAATTACTGCTACTAGTGAAGAAGTAATGGTGATAATAGTAGGAGTAAAGGAAACGTACGAGAATCGTTAACCAAAACAGCTGCACCAAGACGGAGCCGGTCATATATCTCACAGAAGGAACTGAGTCAGCGTTAAAGAACTCCCTGAATACACTTCAGCTTTGATTTAGAAGTTGTAACATTCCAATACTTTGAGGCACAAGTTATTCACTCGATGTTTCCAATATATGTTCCTTCAAAACATCCCCCTTGCTTATCAATAAATTTTATCAAAGCTGGAGGTTTCTTAAGTCTTGCCTGAACTTCCTTGATATCCTCATTTATTCTTACGGACGAATGATTTTATTTAACAGCATGTGGATTCTCAATAAGTCCAAACCCTGACGTGAAAGAAGCCATCTTTCTAACAGAGTCTCCTTTCCACTTTATCCCACTCCCTCAACGTTGATTTACACATTCACTATATTTTTGTATTAAGCCGATCCAATCCTCCGTCTTCTATAGCCCGTACGAAGGTTTTAAAACGAAAATTATCGGTCCATAGAACGGCCAGGCTGCCAGCGTATATCATAACAGAACCACATTCTCATTCTAATGCGTGATGCACTGTTCGCCCTCACATAAAAAGGTCAATCCGTAATCCATATTGAGCGAAGTACTCGTTCCAGGAACACACTTGAATTTTAGTGATTCCTGTATGACTGTAATGAAATTCTATGGGTTAAATAAATGTAATTAGTAATGTTCTTTTTGAAATGGTTTTAAAGTACATAATATTTAAAACGTTCGTCTTGAAACAGGAGAGAGTTGAAAACATTAAGTAACTTTGAAATATAAGTTCATGTTATTATTATTATTATTATTATTATTATTATTATTATTATTATTATTATTATTATTATTATTATTATTATTATTATTATTATTACCGTGGTTTGGTGGATCAGCAGAGGTGAAAGAAGGTGCTGGGATGAATAGGTCTCAATCTACGAAATTAAAGTTAATTTAAAATTTAACAAGGTTATATTTTCTTTTCAAGATCAAGAAATAACAAATATAACAGGTACTTAGTAGCCTAGCAACAAATCGAGAATGTACAATTACAGTGGTTACAGGATTTGGGCTCCGAGAGCCAGACACACAATTCTTGAGCTATAAGCCCAACTTTACCCATATACAAGATTCAACAAAGGGGCAGAAGACCCCAATCATGCCCAGGAGCTCTTGCTCCCAATTACACAGTAAAGCCTCCTCGAGGCACGCAGAAACAAATTTTTTGGGAAGAGCAACCCGCTCTCAAAGTTCCAGCCTATCAAAGGCCACACCAAAATCCACCTACAAGCTGTCCTCCAAGGACATAGACACAGGGGTAAAAATACCCAACCTACTGAGGCCTATTCACCAAAGAAACAGGACAATTACATGGCCCCAAAATACAAACTTGAGTGGAGGCATAACTTGCACTCCGAATATACTTTATTAAAACTTATTTGGCTCTAGGCCGCTTATGCAAGGGCTAATCCCATACTACAGAGGTGACTTATGTAAAAAAATTATATTACATTACGAAGGGAAGAAACGGTTGTGAAAATAAGTTCACCTCAAAGCAATAGGAGTGGGAGCTCGAGAGGGATAAGCACTCTCTATCCCAATATGTAGTTTAAAGAGATAGAATTTTTACCAAGTGTCTTTTACATGTTAGAGGAAAGTTACATGGCAAAGGCTTCGAACCTGCCCCGAGTGTTAGACTGCTGAGCTAGCAAGAAAAGAAGTTATTAAAAGGCCATTACCTTATTGAAGAACTGCTGCCCGACGAAAGAGGCGCTTCCCGCCCCCTGCTACATAATTTACACTATGATAGATGTTACTGAAGTGGCCCGGAGACCCGAAAATCAGCAGTTTATATACCCTCGTGGAACATTCGAGACCTTTCAAGAATAAGAACACCCGCCCACAAGCTTTTTATTGGACGGCCAAGAGATTACATGTCGAAACTGAAGAAGAAAACCAGGATTGGTGGGAAATTAATTACAGAAATTTGCGATTGGCCTATTTCAAAACTGGCGGAAAGAAAGGGTTAACATTGCCAACTTAAACAATGGCAGAAAGAAATTTAATAAGGAACCAACTTATAAATACTAAATTTCTTCAAAAAAAAAGGTTCCTACACTTCGCACTAGAGTGCACAATTGTAGTTCTTAAGAGCTGCCATCCAGAAGAGAATGTTCACACTTCTTGCTACATGGGAAAACAAAAATACATCGAAAACGACACAGTTCAGAACACTTCAAAATTTACAAGTAGGGACATCTTCTGAGAAACTTTAGAATTAACATGGTAGTTAAAGTTCAGGCTTCCTCCAGTAGAGGAGTTTCAACTTGCGCAATGTTTGAATTAGCGGAGCGGAGGTGTACCGCCCGGTACAATTATTATTATTATTATTATTATTATTATTATTATTATTATTATTATTATTATTATTATTATTATTATTATCTATACTAGACTTAACTAAAGTTGGCGTCTGACAGGTAAGGTTGGAGGGAGGAGCACTGCACGTGCCATTTCACGATGTTGCCACATTCCAGCATTCCTTTCTACATGCTCTTACCCCTCGCTTCCGGCTCACTTGTTCCCTCCTTCATTCTGACCGCTGGCGCTGTGATCTGTTGTAGACTACCTGACCACGCGGTGTCGTCCCATTTACGATCACTCTTATACAAACAATCAGGTTCTTATCAGTGACATACAAACAGTCAGGTTGCTGTGAGGGAATTCCTTACTGAAGGATTTGTATAGGAAGACATCCCTCAAGTAACTGGCGAAACTGAGAATCTTACGAATCGAATGTTGAAAGTCATTAAATTACAATTAGAAACTTACTAACGGCCACTCACGCTGAACTGCTTGCGACAAGATCTAGTTCACAAGTGAAGTGAGAGGTTTGGCAACTCCCAGCAAGACGAGCTGCCCTGAAGTTTTATCTCCATGGCAACCGTAGTCGCCCCACCCTCGTTTCCATGGCAACCACACAGCCACTTCTTTCATCCCGCCTCGGCAGGCAGTAAACGGACCTCCCTCTAAGAAATGTCAGACAGCAACTCTTATTATTAGCAGTATAGTTTAAAAAGTTGTAGAGGGTACGCTGTCTGTAATTTAGTTTGTTTTGCCAATTTTTCAAATATCCGTTTTAGGTGAATTCAGGACCATATCAGTGCTTTCGTGTCTGTCTGTTTGTTCCACCATCACAGCGAAACGGCTGGATAGATCTCCTCCAAACTTCATATTTAGAGTACCGTATACTCGTCATATAATGATATAAAAGTTACTGAACAGGCTGTGGGTTTATACGAAAATCAGAACAGTTTTCTTCCATTTCCTTATATAATATTGATTTTTGTAAAATCCGTGGACTATACGTGAAACGTTCCTTCATTCTAAACAACTTTTGTTATGTAAATGTTTTGGCTTACTCTTCAAATGACGACTGCGGGTTTAATGCTAGGCATTGAGTGACCGACAGACCGACAACGAACCTACCGGTTCCCATGACAACGTCTCTGGCTGCTTGCCAGCAGGCAAGTATCGTAATGCCATTTCCGTCATCATCCCTGTAAACTTGTGATTGTTCCTTGGGTAGAAAGCGGGAGAGGCATCAAGCTGCCATTCTGCGGGATATTGGCAGAAATACCGTTTGAGGTTACAATCGTCCTCGAGTAGCACTAAGGGAGGCTATTAATATTACAAAATTACCGCGGAGTGCAGCCCATTAATTCGCACCGTAAGATATTTTCTGGCATTTGTTATAATTTTTACTGTATTTCTCATCTATTTCTCTTTTCCGCTTTTATTTCTTGCCTCTGCCTTGCATCTTTAGGTTTAAGTAATAACACCATAAGTCATCTTATGTGCTTACCTAAGTATCCCTGCGCCTTAAATTTCTCCTCTTTGTTACCACCTTTCTATATCCGTAACTCATATCATCACAATTTACTAAGGAATATTTCATTTTCCAATGCATTCACGTGTTATTCACATATTTGTCCTATTCGGCTGTTTTCAGTTATAATCCTATGTTCTATTAATGTAAACTTACTTAGCTTCATTACTCTCTTCGTTAATAATTCCGTCTGTAAGCGAGTGATAATCCCGAAACCAATAGGAAATATGGCCTGCCATTATCATTAAAACATTCCTAGTGCCACCTTGCATCGGAAACAATGTATGGCGTCCTCCATGGTTTGTTTCTCGGTTAGTGATAATGGACACGCAATTTGATATAATCTTACCCACTGTCTGTACAATAATTTACGGAGAAATCCGTACACCGGGTAGAATACCGTAGCGAAGTACGGGTACATTTAGATACACTAAGATTTGAAAGTATTGACCTACAAGAGGTAATTTACGTGTAGATAAATCTACCATCACGAGGCTGGTGTACCTGGTCACCTTCAAATACCACGGGACTCACTAAGTATCGAACTCGCCAAATTGGGATCAGAAAATCAGCAAATCAATTAAATTTACAGCAGAAAACCCGATATCCCGAATACCTTCATCAAAAAATAAAAGGTGCCAAGGCAGGCCAATGGACACATTTTTAAAGTACTAAACATATGAAAGGTCAGGAGGAGTGGATATTTCCAAAAATAATCTTTCACCGTCACTGGAGGCAAAATAAAATCGCGAAGAGACTTACAGATTCACTTCCAAGCTCGCAGTAACACTTCAGCATCAGTTACTCCATACTCACGTAGATCTACCAGATACGCAATTCACTAGAAAAAAATGAGAGGACTATTTCCAAAAAAGTAAGGAAGGGATCTTCTGAGGGTGGAAAAACCCTCGCACTGAAGCAAACTAGCCTGAGTCCATAATGCAGGCCGAAGCCAGGTCCCGGCGTGGGCAAAAAACACGTCCTTGCTTTGTCATTGTCGTAGTGATATGTTTTAAGCCAGGAGATCTCAAGGATTGTCTGGCTGCCAATGTTGCTGCTTTCCTAGCACCACCCAGGGGTCATGTGTAGGGCACTTTGAGGTTAAACCTACGGACGTGAAGCAACAGCTCTAGGAAATTCGGATATGCTGATGATTGGGCTCTGGCAGTACAAGATAAATTCACGTAAAACACTGAGGAAACACTGACAGCTGATCTTGACACCTTGGGACAGTATTTTCGCAAATGGAGATTACAACCGAATCCAAATATAAGTGAAGTTACATGTTTTCATCTTAGCAACAAAATGGCCAATCATGAACTGAAGGTTCAGTTTGAGAACACTTGTCTTGCCCACAACAGATATCTACAATATCTAGGGATTACTCTTGACAGAACTCTGTCCTTCAAGAAACATCTTCAGAATACGGCTGCTAAGTTACGATCAAGAAACAACATCTTACAGAAGCTGTGTGGAACCAACTGAGGATCATTAGCACCTACCCTACGGTCTTCAGCTCTTGGTCTTGTGTACTCTGCTGCAGAATACTGCTCATCGATATGGCTGAACAGCAGTCACACCAAATTAAATGACACTCAGCTGAATCACACTATGCGTATGATATCAGGGACAATTAGATCTACTCCCACTTTCTGGCTACCTGTTCTATCCCATATTGCACCATCTCACCTCCGTCGAGAAAATGCTCTCCTATGGGATTATAAGAAAATAACTCACAACAGTCAGTTGCCAATCCATGGTGACATGAATGATGCTCTTATCAACAGGCTAAAATCTAGACACCCACCTGTTAGAGCAGCCAGAAACCTAGCAGACGCAAACTTTAATCGGCTTCAGGCCTGGAAGCAAGTATGGATATCCAGTACTCCATCAGAATATCACAATCTACCATGGCTGAAAAACAATCCAGAGTGTTTTGATCTTCCACGGAAGACATGGACAACTATCAACAGGATTCGCACTGGCCATGACAGATGTGGAGACTCCATCCATAAATGGGGAATATTTAATTCGGCAGCGTGCAGTTGTGGTGTCGTGAAGCAAACAGTTCGGCACATTGTGGAGCAGTGTCCTCTCACCGCCTACCAATGGAGCCCAAGAGACTTTTTTCTGCTCTCACCCTTGTGTGTTGACTATGTAAATAATTTGAACCTGTAAACACTTCAAACTATAAATATTATGTATTACTACTGTATTTATATGTAATGTGACGTGTTAGCCATACGCTAAATAAATAATTGCTTTATCAGAGTCAAGCGACGAGTCATGGTGGATACAAGCTTACTAGAAGGAGGAGCCAGCTTAGTAATGGCCCTGAGCTCAGATTGGCCTGAGAAACTGCCCACAAGTTACACCATCCGCCGCAGAGAGCAGCGCAAAGCAGAAACTGAATATCATTATTCGTGGCGAGTAGGCGAAATAGAACATGACGTATTTTAAGAGCTTAGTACAAGATAGGACTGGAAGCTATGGAAAATCTGGAAGGTACCAACGTCAAATGACTGCAGCAGAGGAGTGCATCTTACACAATACAAGGAATAGAACAACATATGTCATAGTTTAAAGACCAAAATATAATGTAATAATAAGAAAAGTGGGAGGATAAATACAAGATATAATAAATAACATCAAAAGCTTCAGAATAAGTAGCTTCTAGAAAGCTTTCAGATTAAGAGGAAAACATCTTAGATATCATACTTCTTAAAATGGCATATGCGTGGAAGTAATTTATATAACAATCAGTATAAGAGAAATTAATACGGGCTGTAAAGCACAATAATGACAATTAAAACATCATTGAAATTTTACTGCCTTCCAAGCTCGGTATTGAAAGTTTTGGAATATGAGTACCTTTCATATTTACATATTTACACTACTACAAAGAGTCGCCTTTCCGAACTAAAATATGTGTCAGTTTGTTCCTCCCATTGACGAGGTAGGTATATAAAAATTCTTACTTATGCTGCATTTCTCAAGAAAGAATTGAAATCCACTCATTCACTTCAACATTTCTTCAGTAGCAGTGTTTTACAGTGCAATAGTAATTGTTGCAGTAATAATTATCCTGCTATATAAAATACAGTATTGTTATTATTCGGGAACAGTGTGGTGTGGCGGTTTAGCTGCTTGCCTGTCATCGCGGCGACCGTGGTTTGATTCCTAGTGTTGCTGGGGTGGGTTTTCTAGTCAGTGTCAGGAAGGGCATGAGACCTGAAATCCCCGGCTACACCTCTTTCATGCCTCAGTGCGTGAAGGGACCCTAAGCAAGCGGGACAAGCTGAGAATGATGATGATTACAGTTAATATTATTTGTTATTCAAAGTAATATTCCTAGAAGAAAACCATAATTTAATGCCATCGATTGCAAATGTTAAAAACATTTAAGCCCTTAAGTCTTTACGATTTTTTAATCGTAAAATTACCAGCGTTTCGCCCCGGTGTAGCACCGGGCTCATCTTTTGGAATGCTACACCTTTCCAAGACACTAGCGCTAGTGCGCCGTTGAGACACCACTGCAAGCCTCTTATGTAGGAGGCTTCCCTCTAGGAACCTTATCCTTTTATATAGGTCAAAGGCAGGCATTTATACAAGCGGAGGCACATGCATCCCCTTGTGCACCCTCACTGCAGTGGTGCCTCAACGGCGCACTAGCACCAGCGTCTTGGAAAGGTGTAGCATTCCCTATCAATGAGCCCACTGCTACACTGGGGCGAAACGCTGGAAATTTCACAACTGAAGACCTTAAAGTATTTGTTATTATTTATTACTTTTTATTTCTGGTATAATTGCAATATAGTCGTACTTCGGGGTTACGAAGGAAAAATAATTGGATTTTGGGGGTACACCGACCAAAAAGTTTCAAACCCAGTGGTCTACATAAGTCTGGTATTGCTTCCACGCACTTTTGTCAGGCTTCTCGCTTTCATCTATCATACCTGACCCTCCATGGTCAACCCTTGTTCCTTTCCGACCCCAAATGCATTAGGTATTCCAGGCCTAGGGAGTCTTACAATTTTACTCCCCTTCGGGTCTCCTATTCTTCCTTTATTCTTCGAAGTTTCGGACCTATTCAATTCCTTCTCATAAGTGTTAATAGACGATGGTTGTCGAGGAATACTTCCTCCTTAAAAGAATAAACAGCACAACCACCCTCTCTCGAAAGGTCAACCAAATGGACACACTTTAATAGAGCTTCCAGTGTTGATCAATTATATGAATTACTGTACAAGCTTATCTCTTTGCTTCTGAGCTCCAGGTTCGAAATTCTCATATCAGCCCTCTGAGAGAATTTTGGAAAGTTCATATATCTCTGGGGATTGTAGTAATATTTTGTTTTCATACAATTATTTTATGTTGTTGTTGTTGTTGTTGTTGCACATCTTGTTACATAATGCACATACAGAGTCTACCAGAAGTTTAAAAACACCTACATATTTCATGAACATGATTCCTGTCCTTAAAATTTTGGTCTTAGTTATACGAATTTTTACAGAAAACTAATTATTTAGAAGCACACTTGCTGAAATTGTCATTAAAATATCACTCTATGTTTTGAAGTAATACTTGAGAAGATCTGGACAGTACAATATGGGGATTACATTAACAATTCCTGTTATGGCAAAACACGGAGTCCTGTAGAATAATTATAATTGTAATAGAGAAACAAAGTATATTGTGGCGAAATATCCTCCCCATTTATAGCTCGCAATGGAACCACAGAGAGGGGTCATAAAACAAACAAATCGCGTTTGGCACCGTCACTATAATTGCTCACAGTCTGGGTAAAACCAAGGACAATTTGTACCCAATTTTACACCCTGGGGTATACGAAATTAGTGTACTTGCGGTGAAGTATACATTGACCAAACATGCCGGTCCATAGGTACTCGTATCAAGGAACATGATTCGTCTCAACCAGCCAGACAAATCAGCAATAGCTGTCGTGTTCCAAGATGCTCGAGCTCTTATCCACACTAGACATTACAGGTCCAGGATTATACGGAAAGGTGTGGAAATACGTAGAAATCCTAACAGTTTCAACGGGGACACTGGCTATCAATTAAGCAATACGTGGTTGCCAGCCATTAAGGATTTATGTAGGTAGTTTCCTACACTGTCCCTTCACTATTGTTATTTCGTTTCGGTGTTTTCCAAATTCGTATGTTCGTCATCGCCAGATGTTTCATTCCAGGCTTGTGTCAGTGTCATACTCTCATATGTGCGTACACCTGTTATGTTATGCGACCCTCTAAGACTGGTTCTGATGGTTCTGTCAACTTCCGCTTCGAACGCAAGCGCTGTACTGCGTCCAGGGAGCCATCTAGTGACGAATGAACGTACCTCTTTTACTTCTATTATAACGTCTAAATTCAAACCTATTTTTTTGAGAAGCCTTTCTCGTGGACAGTGGCGAGATTTTCTAAGTTCTCTGCGAAACGTAAAGAATTCCACCTTATTTTCTTAATAAGGCATAAGCCCAAAAGCCTATATCATCTCTATAAACATTCCTTGACTTTGACTGTGTAGGAGACCCCTCAAGCTACCAAGATAGTTAGTGCGTTGCGCTATTACGTTAGTCACACTATCTTTCTCTAGCACTACAACGTAACACACAAACAATCTTGGTAGCTTGAGGGGACTACTTTCCAGCCAAAGGTTTTACGACCTCTTTCTGTAGTTCTATTGGAAGCTATAAAACGGTGGGGGGGGGGGGTATATTTTGTCATGGAAACATATTCTGTTTCTCTATTACAGTTATACATACTCTACAGGTATCTGCGTTTCTCCATAACAAATATCATTAATGTAATCGCCATATTGTACTGTCCAGATCTCCGCAAGTATTAAAAAAGTAGCTATTCTCTTTCCAACTAATATAAACAAATATGTAGTAACTTCAAAACAAAGCGTGACCTTTTAGTGAAAATTTCAATAAATGTTCCACAAAGTCCCAGTATCCCCTCTTCTAACCAATAGAAACCCCTAAACCTAGTTTAATAAGTTGTACACCATTTCTAAGAGAGGTTTTCTTGGGAATATACGGCATTACGAGTCCAAAGCATTAGTCTGTGCACCATCATTTTCATGGCAAAGGATAATACGGCGCCAAGTTCTGTGCGACATTCTTCGGAGCATTGCTGGTGTGACTTTAGTGAAAGCTTGTCTTACAGCATATATCAGTTCATCCGTGGTAGTGTATTGGTTTTGTGAAACGATACCCTTTATGAACTCCCATAGCGCATTACCACATGCGGTAAGGTCTGGGCTTCGTGGTGGCCAGGCAAATGGAGCCGGCAGCACAGGAGTACCACGACCTTTCCATCACTCTGGAAGATCTTCATTAAGATATTCGCGCTCTGCAATGGCAAAATGGGCAGGTGCCGCATCATGCTAAAACCAACATGTCTCTTTAATGCCGTGCTCCGCCAAGAGAGGAGCAAACCAGTCCTGCAACATGTTCAGATAACTGTGCTGATTCACAGCACCGTCGAAAAAAGAACGGCTCTAACAAACATCTGCCGTCCATGGCTGCTCATATCATGACATGCGGTGGATTTGTCTTGCTCCAGAAGACCACATTTCGTGAGCGAAAGCTCTTGTAAATCGCACACACATCGGAAAAAGCACGTTGCCTCGTTTTGGTATTGCGTCGAACATCTGAAGAAGAGCCGCACATGCCTCCATTCTCCGGTCCATGTCAGCATCCGATAATTCCTGGACGGGCGTAGGTTGATATGGGCACAAGCCTAAGTCTTTCTTCATGTTCTTCTGCACTGTCGACCGGGGTATTTGAAATTCCGCCGATCTTTCACGCGTCGACTTCTTCGGCGACCTCTCCACGGACTCCTCGACAAACTGACATGTTTCTCTTCTTGTGGAGGGTCTCCCACTTCTGTCCTTATCTTTCACACTCCCTGTGGCGAAGAGTTTTATTTTCCCATCGCAGAAGTGTTTGTTTTGGAGGAGGCTCTCGTTGAAATCTTGCCCGAAAATCAGTACGAACGTGTGTTATTGTCTTCCCTGTTTGCCCTCTCTCATGCACCCAACAACTTGCAATAAGACGTTGTTCAATACTGTGACTGGACGTATCAGTCATCGTTTACTTCACACAATCAGAAACACAGAACAAAACGAACATACATTAACATTTACAGGGGAATAAGGGGACTTTGTGGCCACCCTGTAGATATGTAGTAGTTTTATGTAAAAATTCGTATTCCTGAAACCAAAAGTTTAAGGACAGGAATCATGTTCATGAAATATGGAGGTGTCCTTAAACTTTTGGTAGCACCTGTATTAGTTTAATTTCGTTGATGCGATATTGAGGGCAAGCCATTGCCAATAGGATTTCACCCAACTGACATGTATTTTAATAATAATAATAATAATAATAATAATAATAATAATAATAATAATAATAATAATAATAATAATAATAGGTGGTGATTATTGTTTTAATAGGATGTAAAACTAGACAACCATTCTCTATATAACACAAATCAGAGAGAAAAAGTGGAAGAGTTCCGACACTTCGAAAAATGAAGTTATCGGCCAAAGAAAGTCAAGCGGCACCAAGGGCGTGAAAATTGAAGTCTCCCTAGCCCTTGAATGCTGTAATAGCATCGGGGTCCGAAAAGTTCAAGAGTTGACCAAGGGAGGTCGTATAGGGTAGATGAAAGTGAGGATCCTAGCACAAGTAAATTGAAGTAATGCCAGGACTCAGCTAAGGGTCCCGCGGTCGCCAATCCACGCTCCAAAGTTCATAGCCCTTTGGGCCCTTTTAGTCACCTCTCACGATAGTCAGGGGATACCGTGGGTCTTATTCTAACGTCCCCACCTACAGGAGAATAATAATAATAATATTAAGTTTTAAATTTCCAGGGTTCCTGGAAGTCCCTCTTTAATTCATTTATATTTTCATTTCTATTCTTACATTTTAGGTATACATGTTACACTCCGACTTCCATTCATTATTATGGATGGAATTACATTCGTTCAGGTTGTACAAGTTGCATATGAGACTGCTCGCAGAGCATCATGAATCACTGGAGATGTAATTCAGAGTAACATGCTGTTTGCTGGTGAAGCGGTTTTTCTTCTCACCGGGTGATGTAGTCCCGGCGGGTTCATTTCTCTTCTCTCGCCTCTAACGTGCCAGTTCAGCTTGCAATCTCTCCACACTGACCGCCTTCACCTGTCATCCCATCGACCCGACCTAATCCTTCCACGTGGCCGGATTGCTTTATCCATTCGTCAAATCACCTCAGAGAGTAACAAACTGCTTCACTAATGCATGCGAACACTGGACAAGGTAACTGAAATGATCCAAAGAGTTCTTTGTTAGAAAATCTCTCTCACGTGTAGTTAGAAAATCAGGAAACATAGATATTCACTTACTTGGCTGTACTAAACTCAGACGTACATTTTATCCTCACGTCTCTCATGAATCATTGATATTTTTTCATAAATTCGGCATGCATAGTTGCTCAAAGTGAAACTCGTACAGTGGTATAATGGCATGTATAAATAACAGTAAATTAAAAAAAGACCTGCAGTGTCCATTTATTATTTACAAATTCTTCTGGGTATTGATTTCACCAGCTCTTCACAGTAAGACAAACGAATCCTGTTCCATTCTTCTAAAATGGCTTTCTTCAAGTCATACTTTTTTTATAGAGTGCTGCTGTAGTTTAATTTTGAGATGAGACCATAATGAATGAAAATGAATGAAAACCTACAACCTGTTTTCCAGTCTTTGACCGGGTCAGGGATGCAATGAATGAAACATATATAGGCTGTTGTTACAATGGGGTCGCCACTCCCAAGGTGATTTATTTATGACTGATAAATGCTATGAAATGATAATGGAGAGTGTTGCTGGAATGAAAGATGACAGGGAAAACCGGAGTACCCGGAGAAAATCCTGTCCCGCCTCCGCTTTGTCCAGCACAAATCTCACATGGAGTGACCGGGATTTGAACCACGGTATCCAGCGGTGAGAGGCCGACGCGCTGCCGTCTGAGCCACGGAGGCTCTTAACGAAATGAATACTTGATAATAATATAAAGTATAACCTTCATACAATCGATACTTAGCAATTCATAATTTGGTACAATGCAACAGAAAATTAAATTTTGTCACAATAGAACAGTTTTGTCTCATAATAATAATAATAATAATAATAATAATAATAATAATAATAATAATAATAATTTCGTGTGGCTATTTCTAGCCGAGTGCAGCCCTTGTAAGGCAGACCCTCCGATGAGGCTGGGCGGCATCTGCCATGTGTAGGTAACTGCGTGTTATTGTGGTGGAGGATAGTATTATGTGTTGTGTGTGAGTTGCAGGGATGTTGGGCACAGCACAAACACCCAGCCCCCGGGCCATTGGAATTAACCAATGAAGGTTAAAATACCCGACCCGACCGAGAATCGAACCCGGTACCCTCTGAACCGAAGGCCAGTACGCTGACCATTCAGCCAACGAGTCGGACTGTCTCAAAATAAAACTTGTACACTTTCTAACTATAAGAAAATATTTCTTTTGGTCACAGTTGATGTTATAAATAGAATACGAATCGAATAATCAATACTTTATAGGAAACCATTTATTATTTTCAACGTCTTCTGGGTATTGATTTCACCAGCTTTTCACGGTAAGACAAAGGAAATTGTTCCATTCTTCTAAAATTGATTTCTTCAAGTCATTCTTGTTTGTGATGGAGTGCTGCTGTACTTTAATTTTGAGAGGAGACCATAAATGCTCTATTACATCAATATCCGGTTATTGAGGTATGATTTTTAATACATTTGGGCACTTCTAAAGAAGCCAGGTGAGAACTTTCAGATCCTGGTGTTTCGGATCATTATCCTGATAAAATTTGAATATACTACTAATCCCAAGGTTTTGAGCACTGGGTTGCACATTTTTCTGTAAGATGTTTAAATATACATGTTGATCCATAACATCCCCTATGAACGTTAAATAACCCACCCCACCAGCAGTCATACCGCCCCATATCATGACAGAGCCACCACCATGATTCATAGATGATCGTAGATTCTTCTCTTGAAGTTTTTTTCTCTCTCAAGTATATTTGTTATTGGTATTTGGTTTACGCGAGGCAGAAGCCCTCCCATCGGATCCAAGGAGGTTTATCTTACGCTCGTCGGTTAAGAGAACTGTTTTCCAAACTTCAACATTTTTATTTTGGTGTTCCTTAGCAAATACGACTCTCTTCTTTCTGTTGACTTCACTAATGAAAGGTTTCTTCCTAGCTACTCGGTCGTTACAATTATGTTTCCGTAACACATTTCTCACTGTTTCATGATTACATGTCTGTCCTAACCACTTTTCAGCCTTTAAAGTCACTTGGGACCAGATCACTTTCGATTCTTTTTCACCTTATTAAGTAACCTGCGTTCATCCCTTTGACTAAAGATTTTTTGGAGCTATCTCTTGCCTTCTTGACTAACACTTTTCTTTCTTGGAAACGTTTCACTGTGTCCTGGACAGAGAAATGCGATCTATACACGACTTTGGCTATTTCTCTTAGAGATTTACCTTGTCTGTGATGATGGATGATACGTTGACGTTTCTCCAGTGAAGTTTGTCCATTCTGACGACCTATTGCATTTATACTGTACCGTACGTACTGTAAACAGATCTCGGAATGAAGCACGTCTAACCTGGGCACAAGTCCGAGTAGTAATGAGGGAGTGAATAGGCTGTGTACTGTTTATATTGATATTTTGACCTATTATGCAAACAACTCACACAAACTATTTATTTTATATTTAATCTATAGTTTCACGTGATAGGTATTTTCAGTACATAGTATGTAATGTATATGGCATTAGACAATCCACATTCCGTTTCACGTCTCATCATACCGGGCGAGTTGGCCGTACGGTTAGGAGCGCGCAGCTGTGAGCTAGCATTCGGGAGATAGTCGGTTCGAACCGCACTGTCGGCAGCCCTGAAAATGGTTTTCCGTGTTTTCCATTTTCACACCATGCAAATGCCGGGACTGTACCTTAATTAAGGTTGCGGCCACTTCCTTCCGATTCCTAGGCCATTCCTTTCCCATCGTCGCCATAAGACCTATCTCTGTCGGTGCGACTTAAGGCAACTAAGCAAAACAAAAAAAATCATCATGGTTATCTTATTGCCATTATCAAGACAAGTTTATACTTCAGTGTACGAGTTTCACTTAGAACCACTGTAAGTTACTGGCTAGAATTTGAACCGCGGCCATCTTGGTGAGAAATCGCAGTCTCTTGCCATTTGTTTAACCATTTAACCTCCTGAGGCCCAGAACATTTCTCTTTTGGTCAAATGTCATAAACGTGTATACTTCTTTAACGGTGTCTTGGTTGGAGACAGTGAAGTGAGAAGCATATCACACCAAGGTAAATGAATTCCCAAGAAAATGGAGCACCAACAAGAGGTCAATTTTTATTTATTTTATTTTTAAAATATTTCTTTTACGTGATATTCCATTTTTAAACAGTGTCCTTTTAAAAGGACGCCAGGCCTCAGGAGGTTAAAAGACGATTTTCTTTAAAATCCACAGTTCTAGTCCTTCAGGCAAGCAACTCAATGTTGTTAACACCCTAGGGATATGAGCTACGATTTTCAGGTAAATGAAATATAATAAATTATGAGAATATATTTTTATTTATTCCCAAAATTACAATCGTTTTCTTAATCATCGTTATCAGTTATTTTAGGTTAGCAGTTCGCCTTTTTCTACCACTAAGAGTGCTAATGTAAGTCAATGCGTACTATCGAGCAGGCAGTGACTATTCCCTGCTAGATACTCTTTGATTCTCTAATTTTTCCCAGATTCCAAATATATTCAACAGATGTCAGAGCATTCCTAATAAATTTCATGCTACTACAAGGAAAATGTCTACGTACGAACAGAACCCACTTCATATGCCTTAGACATTATCTGGGTACAATTATCGAAGGATAGCCTAGCTACACTAAAAAGAGTGAAGGCCGTGTATCTTAAAAAAAGCTCTCTGCCCGGCAAAAAACGCTAATTCGAGACGAAACTTTGAGCTCACAAGACAACCGTTCTATATAGACGAAGTATACCATTGCCTTCTAAGACACAATACCAAGCTTTACATCAAGAATTGCAGGATAAAATAGCGAATATATGGATAGATTTTTACGAAACAGACGGAATGATGACGTCAGAATGGATGAAGTGTTGGTGGTGTGCTGTTCTGCGGCTTGGTGTCTGGAACAATCTGCAACGTGCAGCGAAGGCTCGAACTCAGCACTAGCAGCGTGACAAGACCATTCAGTGAAGATACCACGTTAATATCCCTCGCCGACGTCCCTCGATGGGTACTATGATCGAAGAAACCACGTTAATCCCACGTTGGAAACGACGTTCGATGCAGCAGAATCTCACAACACTTTGCCAAGATTTCCGATGTTCTTTTAGAGATAATGTCGGAACGCGGAAAGTTCAATTGGCACTATAGAGCTTTCAATTATAACTATGATTGAGATTATACACCGACACAAGTCTCAATACACAGTTCGTATTCTCACATTGGTTTTACGGTGTTGAATATGTGACTTAGAATATCACAGTCTATACTACAGTATGATTTGTAAGTCAGGTTAATGAAGTAAGGACTCACAATCGTTTTCAACACGGAAAACACATTATTTACACACACACAGTTTATGAAATTAGGATTTAACAATTTCACAGTTCATAAGTCACTGATTATGTCTGAGGTTCGACCGTAGAATAATCATCACAGTCCATAAAACACTGGAAAAAATGTCATTAAACAGTCTCTACAACAGTCTCTGGAATAATACTGTTCGTAGGTTAAGAAGATTTTATGACTGAATTTGCACAACACAAGTTCTTAATATTCCGTTAGTTTCTCGTAGTAGTAGTGATCGAAAGTTCGAGTAAATGCACGAAAAAGTAGTCACTTTTAGCCTAGCTATTTGTTGAATGTTTAGTGGAAAAGTAACTCACACAGTTCACAATTATACTAGTGTAGGAGAAATGTGTCTCAGAATCATTAAAATGGTCACAAATTAGAAGTTTAGTTTATCACACGCAATGTCTTAGAATACTGTCGCTGTCAATGATAAAGTTCAGAATTACGTGAAAAAGACAAAGTCCACAAGATCGTTTACTGATAAATGAAATATTTGACACTTCAGTTCACAATTTCTATTATACTTCACTCGGTTAACACACTCCTAAATAATATATAACGACGATTTATTCGGAGAAAATTTTAGAACATTTCTTTCGTCGCGACGTGGCAGAAACCTTAGTTGCGATGTCTGCGCACAATTTCAAAGTGTTCGAGTGTGACTTCTACGTCCTCGCGGATCGCGACGGAGCATACTGTCCTTTTGTCATAATCGCAGAACACACACACTGCACACTGGCTATAACCTCAGTTCATTGACCTATTTATACCTGGCTGCGAGCAACGCTTGCAATCAGGTGATGAAGGGGTGATAATACTTTCCAAACGTTAACTTGTTATATCTTGGGAACCACTGGACGGATTGATCTCCAATTTGCAGGGATCTACTTTTAGAATATTGGCTACAATATAGTGTTGGTCTCATGTTAATTGATCCAAGCTTTAAAAAGTTCAAAAATGGTTTCGAGAGAATTCTGAGGGGAGGGAAGCTACAGGCAGTGCTGACGTCACTTGAACTTGCTTCACTCATGTGGTCTCCCGCACGCAGTGGAGTGAGAACGAGAACATTCTATCGCACAGCTGTTCGTGAATCGGCACTTAGCCGTTCGCTCATGAATAAAGATTTATAACTCGTGCCTTCCTGGTACAGTAGCAGTTCAAACTTGGAAGAAATGAACGTTAGACCGCTAGAAATCTCGGGGATGGCCAATGCAGGCTGAAGATTCAAGGCCAGCCCACTCCAAGCAGCATCAGAGTACAGAAGGAAGGCTGTTGTCCTCTAATCACATTTAAGTGCCTCTATTTGGTAGCTACCTGCAAAGAATTCCTGCTTTGAGCTGCTTTCTAGTATAGAAAACTAACAAAGTAGAGACGGGTGGAGAAATACGGTTTAAAAACTTAACATTTGTTCTTTTCGGCAGTTAACATATAAATATCTTCGAAATAGGCATTAATGCACTAAATAGGCAATTATTTGTTCTATAAAAGGCATTTATTTACTTCTGAAATCGACTGAAACATATTTTAGACTTATGAACTTACAATGAAAGGTTGAGGATAAAAATAGGCATTTCTGACGAAATCGTCTTCGTAGTCATTACTCATCACCAATAGTACTATCATAGCTTTAGATGATTCTGAGACTTCAGCGAAAGCTACATTTCCCGATGGCCTGTGCCAAGAGACAAACGTCGAAATTTTCCACCTGTCAAAAATAGCCACTGGCAGTGAAATCCTTTCTAACCTTAAAACATATCTTACATTTAAACAGGAAATACTTTCTTCAATACACGGATTTTATGACGTGTTTGAGTCCAGTTCCTGGCTGACCATCCACTTCCTAGCTTCGGTAGGCTAGACAGGTGTCACATATTGCGATATCGTAGCCCTAATTCAGAGAACTGAAGAGAACTCTTGATGATGATAATGATGATGTTTGTTGTTTAGAGGGGCCTAACAGCTAGGTCATCGTCCCCTAATGGTATGAGGTGAATCAATTAGAAATTAAAACATCAAAATGTATCCACTGTCTAGAGTCTAAAATGAATGACGGTGAAAACATGATAGCAAAACAAAAACAATCAGGAGATCCTAATCACAATGCCTTTAAGTACTGGGATTATGCTTATCTAAAGAGGTCCAACATCTAAGTCACCGGCCCCTCATAGTGGTACTACTCACAAGCAACTGAGAAGAACCACAGCCTTCCCCACATAGTGGGACGTAATGGTACTAACCACAAGTAATCACATGGTTCTAATGTTATCATCCCTTGATTGCCCCTTGTAGTCTCCTCTTACGACAGGCAGGGGATACCGTGAGTGTATTCTTCGTCTGCGTCCCCAACCCACAGGGGGTTGTGTGCTTGGTCCGTGAGAGCTATATTATTTCGCTCAAGTCCGCCGACAATCCAGTTAGAACCCCTCTGTCCACCATCTGGGACGCGCCACGTGGGAGTATCACCTCACCCCCTGCTACGCCAGCTTAGTAGGTTCGTGGTACCCGATCTGGAACAGCGGAGATATCAGTTTCGCTACCAAGTACGGATTAGTCAGTGCGGTTATATTTCCACTGTTCATGTATGGATTTGAGAGCTGGACGCTAAAAAGGCCGACTAGAGGAAGATCGACGCTTTTGAGCTCTGGTGTTGGCGAAAGTCTCTTACAAATAACATACACTGCAAGAATTACCAATAAGGCAGTTTTAGAACGCATCAAGCCCCGTATTTCATCGGAGTCTAACATACCTTCGCCACGTTATGGGATCAGACGCATTGAGAAAGGCAATCATGCTAGAAACGATCAGCGGTGCAAGAAGACCAGATCGCCAGAGGACTCGTTGGTTAGATAACATTTAAACAGACACCAACCTCACCCTGGAACAAATGGACGAGGCAGTGTGGAACGGAACAACTTGGAGAGCGCTAATTCATAGAATCGGATTCGGCTGAACGGATGATATCATCATCATCACCAGATTTGAGTTTGAATTCGGGAAATAATTGGTTCGAATCCCACGATCAGTAGCCATGAAGATAGTTTGACGCCCACTACCTTCCCAATCCTAGCCTTTTTCCATCCTTAAGTCGCCAAAAACCTTTGAGTTGTTAGTGCGACGTTAATATACCACTACCAAAATACAAAATGATGAAGATAAAAGCAATATCTGAGCCAATAGTCTGCAAGATGTGCAGGCTAACGTCTGAATGTAAAATACCACTACACAGTTACCATCAAGGAAATGAACGGGAAAACAAAAATAATAACAGAACTAATGACCACATTTCCTATACGTTAACCCTAACAGGGGTAGATAGCGGATTATGAAAACCTGTGTTCATAATTTGACGTCTTTCTTCGTATATCTTTCCGTTAAAGTTTTAGTATCGTGTGTGAATAAATTTCAGCAATTTTCACGAATTCCGTCTCCGTTTTTTGTAACCACAGAGGAGAGATCCTCGGAGGATGGTGGGTTCGAATGCCACCTTCGGCAGACCTGACGATATTTCTCCATAGTTTCCCAATTTACACCAGGCAAATGATGGGTATGTACCTTAATTAAGGCTGCAGCCGCTAACTTTTCCTTTCTAGCGATTCCCCATCCCTGAGTTACTAAAGAACTTCCACGTATTCATAATGATGTTGTTTGTAGTTTAAAGGTGCCTAACAGCTAGGTCATCGGCCCCTAAAGGTACGAGGGGCAACGAAATGAAAATTAAAACTTCAAAATTTGTCCACTGACTAGAATGTAAAACGACTTAAAATGAAAAAAAGATCGTGAAACGAAAACAATCAGTGGATCAAATTCACAATGTCTTTGTTTCGGAGGTTATGCTTGTTGTAAAACGTCTATGGCCCTATGGCAATGGTATTCGTACTAATCATCAGTAAAGCAGAACCATGGCGTTTGTCCTACAGTAACGTAGTTTCATGGTGTTTCTCACATGGTGGTAGCAATCACAGGTAATGTTAGAGACATGGTATGTCACACACAATGGCAGCACTCGCAGGTAACACAAACCATGGTGTTTCGCACGTAAGGGCACTACTCAGAAGCAATGCAGACGCATGGTGATCCTCACATACTAATCACGGGCGCCGGTATTCCTCTGGTTTTCTACACTTAGTGGAGCTAATCACACGCCACGTATACTCATGGTGTCGCTCACATAGTGCTACTAATCATAGACAATGCAGACTCACGGTGTATCACACCCCACAGGCAACACAATCCCATGGTGTGCTACATATAATGGTACTACTCCCATAGTATTCCTACTAATCACAAGTAACGTCGACCCATGGTGTTCCGCACGTAATAGTATTAATCACGAGTAGTCTCATGGTTCTAATGTCATCATCCCTTGATCGCCCCTTTTAGTCGCCTCTTATGATAGGCATGGAATACCGTGGGTGTATTCTTCGTCTGCATCCCCCACCTACAGTGTTTAATCAGAAGGGAGAGGAAAGGGAAAAAGGAAGGGATCCGACACTCAGAAAAATTAAGTGCCGGATAAGGAAAGACATGGGCCCCGAGGGGCGTGAACGTTAAAGACTCCCTAGGCGTCGAATGCTCTAATTCTATCGGAGTCGGAAAAGAACAAGAGTTGACCAAGGGAGGTCGGACAAGGTAGTTGAAAGTGAGGAGCCTGGCACAAGTAAGAGGAAGCAATGCCAGTGCTCAACTAAGAGCCTCGTGGTCGCCAACCAACGCTGCCGTGTTCAATCAATCAATCAATCAATCAATCAATCAATCAATCAATCAATCAATCAATCAATCAATCAATCAATCAATCAATCAATCAATCAATCAATCAATCAATCAATCAATCAATCAATCAATCAATCAATCAATCAATCAATCAATCAATCCTTTCTTAAATGATTGCAGAGAAATTGGAAGTTTATTGAACATCTCCCTTGGTAAGTTATACCAATCCCTAACTCCCCTCCCTATAAACGAATATTTGCCCCAATTAGTCCACTTGAATTCCAACTTTATCTTCATATTTTGATCTCTCCTAATTTTAAAGACACCACTCAAACTTATTCATCTACTGATGTCATTCCACGCCATCTTTCCACTGACAGTTCGGAACATACCACATAGTTGAACAGCTCGTCTCCTTTCTCCCAAACTTTGCAACGTTTTTGTAACACTTCTCTTTTGTTGGAAATCACCCAGAACAAGTGCACTTGGGGCCGCTTTTAGTCGCCTTTTACGACAGGCAGCGGATACCGTGTGTGTATTCTCTGTCTGCATCCCCCACCCACATGGGGACCCTCGATGTGTTTGTGTTATGTTAAACACACTAGCAAGATAAAATATAAAGGTAAGCAGAAACGATAAAATACCAAAGGATAATCTCCGCATCTTTACACACTGCCTTGTTGACATACATGGACTCTGTCTGCATCAGTTCCATCATTCCATGTATGGAGGGTTACAGTGACACGATCCGTACCGCCTATCCACATCATTCGGTCTCATAAATGTCTCGATGTTTAACTGGGAATATGAAAAGGAATCATCTCCTAGTACGAATATTCGAACATTATTCTCCATCACCATCAGACATGAGGCACGGTACAATATCAATTTTGCCTAAATATTTGCCTTCCGGACGGGATGGAAAAAATGCATAAGTTATGAGCCATTATGAAACCTATAATAAACCAGACGGGTGTAAAAATTGCTGCCTTAATAATCGCCTTTTATGAAAGGAATAATGAAAAATAAACGTAATAAAGATTGACATTTTAATTATTCCTGTATTTATTATTAATTCATCGGCCTATTTTCACATCATGTGACGTCCAAAGTACAGTACATAAATATTGTTTCAATTCACCCATTATTTTGAGTGAAAATATCATATCACATATTAATTAGCATTGTCGGCTTTAGATGCGCCCTGGATGGCTGGATTTTGGGTCCGAGCTCTCCATTGATCGATGTTGCCGCGCTGGTGTTTTAAATGGACCATGCTCAAGCTAATAGCATGTAGATTACTGTATTAGTCGAGATTAATATTATATTTTTGTGTTTGATGAATATTGTTAATCATTTTAAAGGGGCTGCCTTGCCGAGGCGGTAAAGGCGTGCTCGGTTCGCCGGAAGGACGTGGGTTCGAATCCCCGTCAGGAAGTTGTGACATTTAAGAAACGAGATTTCCACTTCCGGAGGTGCATATGGCCCTGAGGTTCACTCAGCCTACACCAAAAATGAGTACCAGGTTAATTCCTGGGGGCAAAGGCGGCCGGGCGTAGAGCTAACCATTCTACCCCATCACGTGCCGAGGTTAACAATGGTGGAAGCCTTTACCTTCCACTACTCCAAGGGCCTTCATGGCCTGTACGGAGGTGACTTTTTGTTAATCATTTAAATATCATTTACTAGTGGATCCATACTGCTCAGCAGCATTGCTTATAAATAGGTCAGACAACACGTCTCCATATGCATGTCGCAGACATATTGTTTTGCCTGCCCTTTTCAAACGTTTTATGAACAATTAATATCAGTAATATAGTTTATAACATTTCTATCCATAGAATACTCTCTGTGCTTCGACATTTCGGCCGTATCTGGATCTTAACATTTTCAAATGATCTTGCCCCGGATAGTGCAACACACAATTGGCAGTGGCTGAATACTGGTTCGGGTAAGTAGACCATCCACTTCTTCAAGAATGGCCATACAGAGGGCAAGTCGACTTATTAACCTTTCCGCCTGTACGTATCGTAAATTGTTTTCTCTTAGCAGTATATAAACAATAAGGAACGTTCTGTCATCCGTTGAGTATATTCAGAAGCTGGGGAAGGTCAGAGATTCAAAGAGTATCTAGCAGAGAATAGTATTCTTCCATGATCAGAGAAAGTCTATACTCCCTGGTTTCAGAAGTAGTTATCAATCATGGCTGCATGCGAAGACATTACTAAGGATGAAAATCACATATATAGCAATATTATGAAAGGGTCAGTCAATTGCCAACATCCTAAGTACAGAATGTATTGAGGTTTAGGGTAAGCCTTCGTCTGCATATATTGGAGTGATCATTTAATGATTTGATTTTATGAGTACTCGAAGTTGGCTGAATTTAGAGACCTATCAATGTCTCATGATTGACCGGGAGGTAATTCCGGAGAGAATGAGAGAGAAATGAAGCAAATCGGTCCAGTGAAAAGGACGGGCGGTTTTACTAAACTCTATTAATATATAGATTAACTGCAAAGTCATCTCCGTAGAAGGCCCTTGGAGGGGTGGAAGGTAAAGGCTTCCACTATCTGTAACCTCGGCACTTTATAGGGTAGAGTGGTTAGCTCTACGCCCTGGCGCCATTGCCCCTAGGAATTAACCTGGTACTCATTTTTGGTGTAGGCTGAGTGAACCTGAGGACCATGTGCACCTCCTGAATTGGAAATCTCGTTCCTTAAATTTTACGAATTCCTGATGGGGATATGGATTAATTACCCGTGCATTACCTGGCTCCATAACTGAACGGTTAGCGTGCTGACCTTCACTGGTTAATTCCGATGGATAGGGGTTTTCAGAATTAAAATGATTAAAAGTATAAAAATTATTAATTAATAAGTATTAAAGTATTAAATTATTAAAAATTATAAAAAGTATAAAAATTATCATACGTAGGATCGCATCCTCAAAGACGCGTAGGTCGCCTATATGGGTCAACTAGACCTGCACCAGATGTCTTCGAAAGGCACACGTCGAGGAGATCTCCTGTTTGACATATACTATTTTCCTATATATATATATATATATATATATATTGATAATTAAAGGCCAGATTTTCATGCAGTGACAGGTTAGATTGCAAACTAATTTGGTTAGCAGGGAGTATCGGCCACCCGGTCTTTGATAGTGTAGCAAGAGTAACATAAATTACAGGGGTTCTGATGGGCCGTACCCCTAATATTTATGCAAGCCCGGTAGCTTAATCGTTGTGAAGGTAGACTATACTTGCTACTCGCTTCAGTAAATTTGCATTCTAACCTATTAATGCATAAAAATCGGGCTTTATTGATAATAAATATCTCACTAAAGTGATTCAGATGATAGAGCACAGAAATTCTCAGCTGAAATGCACGGGTTCAATCGCTGCTCCGTCCAGTGGTGGTGGTGGTAGTGGTGATTATTGTTTTAAGAGGAAGTACTACTAGGCAACCATCCTCTGTATAACACTAATCAGAGGGAAAAATGGAAGGCATCCGACACTTCGAAAAATGAAGATATCGGTCAAAGAAAGACAAGGGCCACGAAGGGCGTGAAAATGAAAGACTCCCTAGCCCTCGCAAACCTAATAGCGTCCCGGTCGGAAAAGAACAAGAGTTGACCAAAGGAGGTCGTATAGGATAGATGAAAGTGAGGAGACTGGCACAAGTAAGTGGAAGCAATGCCAGGACTCAGCTAAGGGCGCGGTGGTCGCCAATCCACGCTCCAAAGTTCAGAGCCCCTACGGCCCCTTTTAGTCGCCTCTTACAACAGGCAGGGGTTACCGTGGGTGTTATTCTACCGCCCCCATCCACAGGGGAGCCGTCCAGTGGTATCTGAATGTACTGAAATTCACCAGCAAAGTGTCAAGAGCTTTGAGGGGTGCAGCCAGTGTTGGGGGTTAGTGGGGGTTGGTGAGGGTAAGAACTCCCGCCATGGAATTTTTAGAAGAAGAAAATAAAAGAGAAACTGTCAATAAACAATAAATGGCTACGCTACTGGTAGCTTTACCGGCATGAAACAGGATTCCTAACCAGCGCGTAGCCATATTGAATCACTGGATCCCATGTTGGTGGTGGCTGTGGTGATTTTTTCTTACTGTGCGAGTTGGCCGTGCGGTTAGATGCGTGCAGCTGCGAGCTTGCATCCGGGAGATAGTGGGTTCCAATCCCACCATCGGCAGGCCTGAAAATTGTTTTCCGCGGTTCATCATTTTCACACCAGGAAAATGCTGGGAATGTACCTAAATTAAGGCCACGGCCGCTTCCTTCCCAGTCCCAGCCCTTTCCAATACCATCGTTGCCATAAGACCTATCTGTGTCGGTGCGACATAAAACAAATTGTAAAATAAAAAAATATTTTAAGAGAAAGTACTACTAGGCAACCATCCTCTATACAGGATGGTCCGAAACAACTTGAACTAGCTACAGAGGTTTGGTCATGCCTATAAAAAATTTGAAAAACATAATTCGATGTCTCGTACCGTTGTCATTTTATAAGCTGCTGAAGTTTGGCAATCAGATCGTTTCGCGGGCGAATTCAAATACCGTAGGTTTCGCGCGGCAATGTTGCTAAACCAGCATCAAATACAAACACATCGTGGGTTTCAGCGAGTGTAACTCTACCCTGCTTACTTTGGCGCGATCGTATCAGCTGGGAGGTCTGTATTCAAAACCCTTCGCTGGCGAAATTTCAATCTTCGACTGGTGTTCTCATACTCTAATACTGGTAATTTTTGTAATATTTTCTGTCCATGGAATTGCTTGTGGAACACTTGTTGTTGTTGTTCTTATCGTTTGGTAATAATGTTTTTACTTTATTATCACACTGTTCTAAGTGATCATTGGCACAGTGAATTTCCCTGATTGATTGATTGATTGATTGATTGATTGATTGATTGATTGATTGATTGATTGATTGATTGATTGATTGATTGATTGATTGATTGATTGATTGATTGATTGATTGATTGATTGATTGATTGATTGATCGATCGAACGAGAGCAGGAAGTTCGACGTATTTGGTTGTGGCTAGTGGCACTTTGCCACCTCGGCTTTCTTACGTTAAACGTAATTATACTCTCATATGTCGATTTTCGAACACTTTGGAATTGTTCAACTGAGTTATGATTTTGATATATTATGTCTTTGTTAATAATAATAATAATAATAATAATAATAATAATAATAATAATAATAATAATAATAATAATGATAATAATTGTTACCGAGTTTTCGTGGATGTGCAGAGGTGAAAGAAGGTGCGGGGGTGAACAGGTCTCAAAATACGAAATTAAAGTTAAGATAAAATTTAACAAGGTTAAATTTTCTTAGCAAATCAAGAAATAACAAGAATGGCAGGTACAGAGTAGCAAGGCAACAAATGTACAATCACAGAATTCACAGGATTTGGGCTTCGAGCCCCGGACTCACAAATCTTGAGCAATTAGCCCAACATTACCCAAAAACAAGATTCGACAAATGGGCAGAAGACCCCAATCATGTTCAGGAGCACTTGCTCCCAATTACAAAATAAAGCCTACTCGAGGCACCCAAAATCAATTTCAAAAGAGCAATCCGCTCTCAAAGTTTAAGCCTATCAAAGGCCACACCAAACTCGACTTTCGAGCTGTCCTCCAAGGACATAGGCACAGGGGTAAAAGGATACCCAACCTACTGAGGCCTATTAAGTGAAAAAACAGAAATATTACATGGCCTCGACAATACCAATTTGAGAGGAGGCGAAGCTGCACTCCTAATACATTTTGTTTAAAACCTACTTGGCACTAGGCCGTTAATGCAAGGGCTAATCCCATACTAAAGAGGTGACTTATATGAGAAGACAAATTTACATTACGCTAGAAGAAACGGTTGAGAAAGTAAGTTCACCTCGAAGCAATATGAGTGGGAGCTCGAGAGGGTTAAGCACTCTCTATCCCAATTTGTAGTTTAAGCAGAAAGAATTGATACCGAGTGTCTTTACATGGAAAAGGCTTCGGACCTGCCCTGAGAGTTAAACTGCTGAGCTAGCAAGAAAAGAAGTTATTAAAAGGCCATTACCTTGTGGTTGAACTGCTGCCCGAAGAAAGAGGCGCTTCCCGCCCCCTGCTACGTACTTTACACACTGATAGCTGTTACTGAAGTGGCGCGGAGACCCGAAAATCAGCAGTTTATATACCCTCGTGGAAAGTTCGAGGCGTTTCAGGAATGAGAACACCCGCCCACAATCATTTTATTGGTTAATAACAAAAACCCCTACACTAGATGAAGAAGAAACACATTATTGGTGGAAAATTAATTAGAGAAATTCGGGATTGGTAAATTCAAAACAAGGGGAAGGAAAGGGTTATACAGCCAACTTAAACAATAACAGAAAGAAATTTAACAAGGAACAAACTTTTGAACTCAAAATTTCTCCAAAAAACAGTTCTTTCACTTCGCACTAGGGTGCACCATTGTAATTCTTCAGTAGTGTCCTCTAGAAGAGAATGTTCACACTTCTTACTACAGGCAAAACAAAATACATCGAAAACGACACAGTTCAGAAACTTCAAAATTTACAAGTAGGGACATCTTCTGAGAAACTTGAGAATTAACACAGTAGTTAAAGTTCAGGTTTCCTCCAGTAGAGGTGTTCCAACTGGCGCAAAGTTTGAATTAACGGCGCGGGGGGGGGGGTACCGCCCGGTACAATAATAATAATAATAATAATAATAATAATAATAATAATAATAATAATAATAATTTTAAAAATATGATATTTGAATAGTTTAATCGACTCTCCTCTCGTGAATGCTATGAAATCCCACTATTTCTGATCTCTAGTGACTCGATTACATATTATTGTGTGTTTTCGGACTTACCGATTTCTATTAGCAAAAAGGAAAGCAGTGCGATTTGTTCTCCGACAAAAGACTAGTTTTAAAATAATGTTGCAAACTTAGACTGGAAAGATTTGTGAGTGCCTAAGTAAGGAGACGAACACCTTCACTAAATGGTGTGTTCCCAGTTGCTAGTGGATATGTGGCCTGGAATGACGTTAGTAGGCGAACAAGGTTGTGTGGAGATTTTAAAGATCATAATATAAGGATAAATTCGGAATTCAGGATGACAAATTGAGTAAAATATTTGTTTATACGAAGAAGAATTACGGACTGAAATAATTTACCAAGGGAGATGTACGATGAATTTCCAACTTCTTTGAATTCATTTATGAAAAGACTAGCTAAGCAACTGATATAGAATTTGCCACTTGGTTGCTCTAAATCCTGACCAGTGATTGATTGATTGATTGATTGATTGATTGATTGATTGATTGATTGATTGATTGATTGATTGATTGATTGATTGATTGATTGATTGATTGATTGATTGATTGATTGATTGATTGATTGATTGATTGATTGATTGATTGATTGATTGATTGATTGATTGATTGATTGATTGATTGATTGATTGATTGATTGATTGATTGATTGATTGATTGATTGATTGATTGATTGATCGAACGAGAGCAGGAAGTCCGACGTATTTGGTTGTGGCTCGTGGCACTTTGCCACCTCGGCTCTCTTACGTTAAACATAATTATACTCTCATATGCCGATTTTCGAACATTTTGGAAATGTTCAACTGAATTATGATTTTGAGATATTTCGGAATTTTCAAGAAATTCTTAAATATTTCACAATTTTCCAGGCAGTTAACTTAGTCGTTTTCTCACAAATACATTTTATTTTACAAATTGCTGTATTTCCCGCCGACACATGTAGGTCTTATGGCGACAATGGGACTGGAAAGGACCTAGAGTGGGAAGGAAGCAACCGTGATCTTAATTAAGGTACAACCCCAGCATTTCCCTGGGGTGAAAATGGGAAACCACGAAAAACCATCGTCAGGGCTGACGACAGTGGGGTTCGAACCCGCTATCTTCCGAATACTTTATATTGGCACACTTAAACGACTACAGCTTTTGAGCTCGATTTTCCTCACAAATAGATGATCGTGCATAATTGATAAGAACGACACTTCCCAGAACGTGCTATCATGTTCCGGTCCTCACTTATACTAATTTTACCACACGCGAGGAGCTCGTATTTTAAATAGTAAACGACTTGCTGCTCACTAATGCGCAATTTCATCTTGAAATCATTTTAGGCAGACTCTTTTCCACTCAGTTATAACATTGTTACTATCCAAAGTTTTGAAATTACTGTAGGAAGTCTGGCGTAAGCATTTTTTGGACATGCAGTTTTTAAGCTAGGGTTTCAGTTCTGGAATGAAATGATAGGCGCATTCTACGTTAATAGTAATGATGATGATACCAATGATGATAATAATAATAACAATGCAATGATCTGTGCGTAAAATACCTCGTTTTAGCAAATGATCTGGCGATACTAATAGAGGATGAACAGACTGCCGTTAAACAGCTCGAGGTAAGCAAAGAAAGTGCAGAAACGGTGGGGCTACAGATATAATTTGAGAAAAATAAATTCTTAGGTTCTCAGACAGATATCAAAAGCCTGAGAAAAAATATAATACAATTGACAGGTTCCCTTACTTTAAAAACCTCGGAGAGTTTATCGAACCGACAGGCCTTGAAAAGATATCACAACAAACTCGCCTCCAAGAATTAGTACAAAACATCTGCAACAAAAAAATCAATGTCAGAACATACAAACATTCGGCTACAGACGGCTACAGGTTACAGTCAATCAAAACAACAGGAAAGTTCTCAAACATTGAAATTGACGTGAGGAAAAGACGAATGAAATCTCTCGGTCGTCTCACTAGGTTACGAGAAAATCGATTTACAAAAAGGATAATAGATTATGTAACCGCACTTAAGAAGTGAACACCCTGGTTAAATACACTTCGAAAGGACCTAAACATCGAAAACATAAGATCAACTGACATTCCAGAAAGGGACATCTTTAGACACCAAGTAAACAATTGGGAAACTTCATCAGAGCAACCACAACAAGAACAGTATAGACCAAAGGGGTTGGAAGAACGTAAACAAGCTTTCTCAGAACAAGAAGAAGAACTCGCAGAAGAATTGATTGAGTTATTTGCTTAGCGTCTTTTAACACTAGAAGAATTCGCTACTACTACTAGACCTACTACTAGAACTAATAATAACAATAATAAATACTAAATTAGCCTATTAGAGCCTCCGTGGCGCAGGCGGCAGCACGCCGGCCTCTCACCGCTGGGTCCCGTGGTTCAAATCCCGGTCACTTCAAGTGAGATTTTTGCTGGACAAAGCGGAGGCGGGACAGGTTTTTCTCCGGTTACTCCGGGTTTCCCTGTCATCTGTCATTCCAGCAGCACTTCATTTCATCTGTTAGTCATTAATAATTGCCCCAGAGGAGTACAACAGGCTTCGGCAGCCCGCACAATTCATTCATTCCATTCCTGACCCGGTCGAATGACCGTAAACAGACTGTGGACTTTCACTGCATTACCGAGCGGAGAGGCCACGCGTGTTAACGCTCAATGACTATGGAGCAAAACTCTGCAGTCGGGAGACTTCGGCTGTCCTGAGAATGGTTTTCTGTGGTTTTCCAATTTGACTCCCACTGAAATGACGGGGCAGTTCCCGTTCCTAGAGCACAACCGATTATTTCCATCTTCTTATTACATTTCATTCACCATCATTCATTTCATCTTTATTAGCTCCTCAACCGGTGTTGGCGTCGGGAGAGGCATCTGGCCATAAAACATGCCGTACAAATTAATCTCACACCTCATTCCTGACCCCGTATCAGTAATGGGGACTAAGGGGGGGGGTGTATTCTGCCCGAAGGCAGTTCCGAACCTCCGCAGAGGTGTACCCTTACCCCCACCAACGGCGCGTGGTAACCCATCCAAATCTTGACCACGCCCAATGTCGCTTAACTTCGGAGATCTTACGGGATCCTGTGTTTCAACACGGCTATAGCCGTTGCATGGGGATTAAGAAATTACCTTATTATGAACTAGATGATGACCTATTTAGGAGCGTCAGATAGGTCAGGGATCATTGTTCAGACTCTGGAAGTCGAATTTTCCTTATGGAATGGAGGCTAGATCCTTTCTTCTTCTTCTCTAGTCAACAGTATGCGGGCCACCCATCAGCTGGTTATCAAGATCAATCTCATGGGATCCAGTGTTTCAAGATTTCTAATCCATAGACAATATTCGTCTTTTGTTTTTCCGATGGGTTCTTGTACGGACCACGTGACAATGCCAATGCTTCAACCTTTGTTGTTTCTTCCTCTATACTCCTTCATCTGCACACTATGCCTCCTCTTCCTTTCCTAGGACCATTTTGAGCCTGTTTTCTTTCCCTCCCGACCTTGGAACCCGTCCATTTTTAACGCTTTGTTTCTAAAAAATCTCCCTCTCTGCTGCTGATTCTTCTTTTGTATTGTTCCTTTCCAAATATTTCTCGACTTCATAAACCCAGGTTGTTGTTGACTTCTTGTTCCAAAGATATGTGAAGATCTGTTTGGTTAACCTGTTGTCTTCCATTCTGTATAAATGTTCAAGATATATCAATCGTCCCTTCCGCAACGTTTCTGTTATGTTCCGGCACACTTCATCATTAATTTTGATTTCCAGAGTTCTGTAGTTCTTAGCAGACCGAGTATTTTCCGTATAATTTTTGTTTCAAATACTTCTAATTTACTCAGCTTGTAATGCAGTACTAGACATTCACTCACGTATAGCCATTCTGGTTTGACTACTTTGTTGTAGTGATTCATTTTGAGATTTTTAAATAAACACTTCTTCTTGTAGATATTTCTAGATATACCGGATGCTCTTTAAAATTCGTTTTTCATTTCTTCTACAGTGGACTTTTAAACAGTTTTCTTCCGTTGTTTCTCCCAAATATACGAATTTCTTTACCTTTCCTGTTCGACCAATGTCTGTAATTAGAAATTCTGGAGCATTTTTATATTTACCATACATTTGCTTTTCTTTTTCTACAGAAATTCTTAAACCTGTTCTGTTGGCTATTTCTTCCAAGAGATTGACTTGTATTGTCGCATTTTTCAGATTTTCTGAATGTATGATTAAATCATCTGCAAGTGTTAGACAGTTTATTTCAACACCTCTGTTCTTTCTTCGCAGTGTTATTAGTGATAGCATGTGTTCTTTCAGTTCTTCATTCCAAATTCTTACTATTTTCTCCAGGACGCAGTTGAACAGAAGTGGAGATAAGCCATCAACTTGCCTTGCACCTGTATTTGTTCTGAATGCTTTGGTATTATTATTATTATTATTATTATTATTATTATTATTATTATTATTATTATTATTATTATTATTATTATATTCCACATCCTTGTATAAGTGGTCAGCGTACTGATCTTCGGCTCGTTGGAGCCCCGGGTTCCAGTCCCATCCGGGTAGGTAATATTACTGTAACTACGAATGGTTAATTCCTCAGGTTTGGCGACTTGTTGCTTGTATTTATCTTAATACACCTTTCATCTACAAAATTCATGAACACATCCATCCTTATATTGCTAGAATCAGGAGAGACATCCAGCCGTAAAACTTAGCCAAACCCAACCCACTGCCGACCCATTATATTGGGGAATATAATATGATGGTGATTAGGTTTGTTGTTTAAAGGGGCGTAACATCTAGGTCATTGGCCCCTAATGGTACGTGATGAAGCGCAATGATATGACTATCAAAATTCCAAAATACATTCACTGACTAGAATTTAAAAAGACGACAATGAAAAATGATTATGAACTTAAACAGTGGATCCGACCCGCAATGCCCCACCTTCCAATAAAATAACTTAAAACAATGGTATAAACGGAACAAGGGACTGCTTCCAAAACCAAAATCATATATCGATAATGGTTGTTGTCCAAAGGGGTCCAAAATCCAGGTCACTGGCTCCTCATAATGGTATTAATCACTGGTAATGTAGACTCTGGATGTTCCTCGCATAGTGGTACTATGACATGCGATTGCGGACACAAAATATTTGGGAAGAGTGCCAGCTCTTTCCAGGGTTTTCCCCTTTCAATTGCGCCTTTATTTTGGACAGTCTAGACCGCGGACACGCCATTAGTAGTCTCGATGTGCCTTCGTGAAATAAAGTATCTATGTTGTACTTTTATAACTAGTGCAAGTGCGTAAACGTTCATTGTCAGCGCTAACCGGGACTGCGTTTCCATTCTTTTTTTAGAGCACCTCGCTTATTTTCGAGGTAGGCCTGCCGTGTAGCTCCGCACATGAAGTTAACGGCAGGGAGTCGGAAGACCCACGGACGCCATGAACCCGCACATCGGCCATTAAAATAATGAAGACCTAGCCTCATAATTAGCTGTTTTATTGCTTTGTCAGAATAACTGTTTTCACCTTCTAAGTTGTCGTTTTACTACTAATTATTTACGTATTAATTTAGGCTTACAACACGCTCTTATTTACAACATACGTTTTTTGAATGAACGACACTTACGCTTACTCCATTCTGAGGACAAATTACATTACGTTCAAAAACCTTCCACGTTGCCATCCTCATTGTACTTCCTCGTGCTTCGAGCAATTCCTTCATCCAGTTTACAGTACTTTCTTTTTCTTTCAGTTCCTTCCAAACTGAAGTCCATCCGCATAATTGAATGATCTGAATTCTCTGCTTCCAGCTTTAGATAGGTGATGAGATCTCTTATTCTTGGGTGAGGCCTTCCAATTTTTCTATTGATTTTGTAATTCCACACTTCAATGGTATTGTTTGTTCTGTGTCTAACGTTAAAACAGTTCCACATCTTCAGCGGGATAGACTCATTCAGCAGTCATTGCTCAACAAAATAGTCGAAGAATTCTGTTAATTTCACATCCGGAGGAGCTTGACTGTGAATTGGAAACCATCCACTCTCTACATCTTCAAGCTTCAGGAAAGCAAGTGCAGCACATTGTCTTACATTTTGCCTGATTTATTCGTTTTCTTTGTAAAGAGTCGTCATTCCTATTTCCTGAACCTTCCTCCACAGACACTGCGTGAAATGGAAGAAAACATCCGTGAATCTCAGGTTAGGAAATGATTCTCTTAGAGCAAACATAGCACCAGTCTCAACGTCTACTGTGAATTTCTCTGGTTACCATTCTGGGACAGCTCGTACAATTTTTTCGAGCATCCGAATACATGTTCCCTTTTTCTTGTCAGGAAGAAGTACAAATACAACAGGAGTGATGTTAGTTTCAAATGTATCGTGTATAGTTGGGCGAATTGGGTGCTTACACTCTTAAATGTACCGTCAACGAAAAACGTTCTTTTATCGCAACATTTCCTTAGGTAAAGAACTGGTGAAAATTAACATGCTGTCATCTGTGCCTTCATCTGAAAGGAGAAATCTCTTTCCGTCAAATATCTTCAACAATTCTTCACTATGGATGATTTCTCACGCTAATTTAGGTTCTTTCTGCACTCCGTGATCCTCATTCCTTCCATAGTAAATTGAATGTTTTAATATTTGCAAACTGAGGAATGTGTGCAACAAGTTCATATACTTTATTATTCAAATCTTGAAATTCTTCAGAATAAATCTGAGGTATAGAAGAACTAGCCTCTTCTCTGGCCCGATTCTTTGCACGAAATATTGGTCGTTTTACATCCAGTTGAGCCTCATCAAGTATGCAGTCATGATTTACAATTCTCACGACTTAATTTGTTAAAATAAGAAAGCAAATAAATAATAACTAGTAATTAAATATTAATAATAAAATAGAATAATATATATTTAATAATGAAAAACAATTACTTTGGTTGCTAATAAATACAACCAAATTAAGTTAAAAACTTTTCTACGCGCTTCGTAACACGTGCGGAGAGAATTTATATTTGTCAATCTGGGAAAAAAAATTCACAAATTGTAAAATCTCAACACAGTGGTAGAACTAAGGTTCTGTATCACAACTAGAGCAGAACTGGATTGGTAAGACGGGTGGAAGAGGGGTAGACTACCCTGGAACGAGCTGGCACTCTTTCCAAATACCTTTTGTGTCCGCAGTCGAGACTATCCGCAATCAACACAGCACAACATCCAGACCCGTAGTGTTCTTCACATAGTGGTGCTAATCGCAGGTAACCTAGATCCATGGTGTTCCTCACGAATTGGTACTAATCACTAATAATCTCATGGTTCCAAAAACATCATCCCTCGCTCGCCCTTTTAATCGCCTTTTAAAACAGGCAGGGGATAAAATGGGTGTATTCTTCGTCTGCGACCCCCACCCACAGGGAATACTGGGTAAAAGGACCAGGATGATGAAGATGATTTTTATTATTAGGCTATTATTACATCTGTTTTCTCGTAAAACTTGAAGAATATAAAGAAAAAGTTTAATTTCTATCTTCGCAAAGAGGGCTGATTCTGCGTCCTTGAAACTAAAATCCATAAATTTCTCCCCCATCCACATCCATATTACCAGGATTTAATCTCAAAGGTTGATGTTACATAAATACTATATTGTCGTGAATGAACTCCATGTTGTCTCGCAGTAAAATTGAATTCATTGTGCAGTTCAATATTAATTTTATTACATACCAGCTCCCAATATGAAATGTAGTATATATGATATAGTCCGATGACCAATTAAATATAACGTTAAATGTGAGTGGTATTTATTAGACGCAAAATAATAACAAAACGTTGTATCTATTTCCGATTATTACACAGGTAATTAAATTGTAAATTTGTTTTATTAGGTGAAGCAACGGTTGAAATTCATATTCAAACTAATTTGCCGTCCAATCGGAGTATTATTGCCGAAGATAGCTAAATGCTGAATGTACCAATACATTGCATGATTCACTGGAAATGACTGCAGAAATGATGACGATGATGATTATGATGATGATGATGCTGATTTTGTTGTTTAAAGGGGCCTAACATTTAGGTCATCGGCCGTTAATTTTCCGAGGTGAATTTAACGAAACTGTAATCAAACTTCAAAATGTATCCACTAACTAAAATATAAAACGAATGATGGATATTCACAGTAACAGGAAGAGGCAAGGTTTCTAAGAACAAATGGATCACGTCGGTTGGAACAACTAGATATCCCACCGGGACAAACTCATGACCGACTACTGTTCCGTCAAGCCATCCGACACGGAGTTTTCCCAACGTCCCTTACAAGTCAGAAGACTACAGGAACTAAGTGGACAGAGGAGAGAAAGCTGGCTCATAGTCAGCAAATGAAGGAGTATTGGAAGAAGAAGAAAGCAACAACATTACCCAAGAGTAGATACGAGCCCCGTGGTCCTCAGTAGGCCTAAACGACAAAGAAGAAGAAGAAGAAGAAGAAGGAAAAAACGAATGATGATGAAAAAATGGCCATAAATCCTAAGCAATTAGTGGATTCAATTCACAATGCCTTCTTTTCTGAGATGATGCTCGTTATGGAAGGGGTCTAAGGTCCAGGTCCCCGGCCCCTCATAATGGTACTAACCAGTAGTAAAACAACACCACGGTGTTCCTCCTATAGTGGTATTAATCGCAGATAGCGTGGACTTATGTTGGTACAAAATAACAGGTAATGTAGGCCCATGGTATGTCAACACAATGGCACCTCACACAGGTAACACAAACCCATGGTGTTTCGCACAATGGGGTACTACTCACAAGCAACGCAGACCCATAGTGTTCCTCACATAGTGGGACTAATCACGGATGTTGGTATTTCCGCGGTGTTCCTAGCATAGTGGAACTAATCACAGGCCATGTATACTCATGGTGTTGCTCACATAGTGGTATTTCTCAAAGGAAACGCAGACCCATTCTGAAGACAGGAGAACCGACACATACCAGCGCAGCGTACGGCACCTTTTGTGGCATGGACATTAGTCCGCGCAGCGGAGTGCCCGACCCTCACCTCTGCCTCGTTTGGATACACACGATGGTACTAACCACAAGCAACGCCCAGAGCCGTGATGTTCCTCACATAAGGGTACTACTCCTAGGTAACGTAGAATCATGGTGCTCCTTATATTATGGTAGCACCAACAAGTGACACAGACCCTTGGTATTCCACACATACTGGTACTAATTACAAGTAGACTCATGGTTTTGATTTCATCATACATTGGTCGCCCCTTTTAATCTCCTCTTACGACCAGCAGGAGATACCGTGGGCCAATTCTTCGACGTCATTCCCCACCCGCAGGGTTTTGACGATGATGACTATGATTCACTATGGCGATTTATTTTAATCACAGGGTACATCATAGTAGTACTCGTGAATATCAACCATAAAACGATTTGGCCCATACAGCTATTGCCTTAGTCTGTCAAGGTGACTGTTGTCCACCAGACTGCCTGCAAAGATTATAGTGCACGTGGTTAGTGTGACGACATCCTCAGTTGTCTTGCTTGGCTTCTTGGACTGGGTCTGCTTCCACCACCATCATACAACTTTTCAGTTGAATCCGCAAGACTAAATGAACTTCATTCTAGAATTTAAATCCTTGCTATTGGATTTTACGTCGCACCGACAGAGATAGGTCTTATGGTGACGATGGGACAAGAAAGGGCTAGAACTGGAAAAGAAACAGCCGTGGCCTTAATTAAGGTACAGACCCAGCATTTGCCTGGTGTGAAAATGGGGAAACCACAGAAAGCCATCTTCAGGGCTGCCGACAGTGGGGTTCGACCCCACTAACTCCCGAATACTGGATACTGGCTGCACTTAAGCGACTGCAGCTATTCGAACTCGGTAATTTAAATCCTTGGAGGAGATGAGGTTCGAATCCCGGATTTCTGGAAAAGAGATAGCCCTGAATATGGTTCTCCGTGGTTTCACATTTTCACACCAGGCAAATGCTGGGCATGTACACCATAATTAAGGCCACGACCGCTGCCATCCCTTCCCTAATCCGTTTCCATCCTTGCGTCACCGGATTGGCTGTTGTCCCCTTTGCACGAAAACCATTTCTCATCAGTGAGGTGTACACTAGCTGTCTTTTTGGGTCAGAGCTACACAACCTGATTTCTTATTCCAAGTTTACAAATTAGATGCTTGGCAGGAAGGTAACTTTTTAAAGACCTCCCCGTTGGTGTATTCTACGCTCATCCAACCAACTCAACTCAGGGCTAGGAACCGCTCGGTAGAGTTTCACACGCTACTATCTGGCAATTACCTTGTGGTGGGGGTGGTGGTAATTATTGTTTAAAGAGGGAGTAGAGCTAAGCTACCATCCTCTATATAACACTAATACGAGGAAAAAAATGGAAGGGATCCGACACTTCAAAAAATGAAGGTATCGGCCAAGAAAGACAAAGGCCACGGACATTGAAAGACTCCCTAGGCCTCGCAAACTAATATCGTCGGGGTCCAAAATGGAACAAGAGTTGACCAAGGGAGGTCGGATAGGATAGATGAATTTGAGGAGCCTGGCACAAGTAAGTGGAAGCAATGCTAGGACTCAGCTAAGGGCCCCGAGATCACCAACCCATCTCTTAAATTGAGAGGCCTTTGAGCCCCTTTTAGTCACCTCTTAAAACAGGCAGGGGTTACCATGGGTGTCATTCCATCGCCCCCATCCACAGGAAGAGCAATTACCTAGTGTCAACACTCCCATGAATTTAGCTCTGTTTCACGGTCGGATTCCTTTCTTGAAGCTAACCCCATGATAGGGTGGAGTGTTATATGTGCACAAAGAGAAGGGCCTGATCCAGAGGTATTAACGCCTCTCACCCCCCCCCTGCCCCCATCATAGCGCAACAGCCCCGAAGAACCATGGCCTTCCAAGTGAACGCTGCTCAGCCCGAAGGCCTGCGGATTATGAGGTGTCTTGTGGTCAGCACGACAACTTCTCTCGGCCGTTATTCTTGACTTCCTAGACCGGGGCCGCCATCTCACCGTCAGATAGCTCCTCAATTGTAATCACGTAGGCTGAGTGACCTCGAACCAGCCCTCAGATCCAGATCCCCGACTTGGCCGAGAATCGAACCCGCTACCTCCGGGTAAGAGGCAGCACACTACATCCACACCATGGGGCCGACAGAGGTATTAAACTGACATGGCCAAAATCCCCGGCGCAGCCAAGAATCGAATCTTGGACCCTCTGAACCCAAGTCCAGTACATTAACCATTCAGCCAAGGATCCAGACTTCTTCTTCTTCTTATTCTTCCGCGCGAATGGGTCACATAGGACCATACGGATAAACCTCGACATTATGTGCCTTTCCAGAGGATGAAGTCTCGTTCCTAAACGTTGAAATGAAATGTCGTATGGCTTTTAGTGCCGGGATATCCCAGGACGGGTTTGGCTCGCCAGGTGCAGGTCTTTCTATTTGACTCCCGTAGGCGACCTGCGCGTCGTGATGAGGATGAAATGATGAAGACAACACATACACCCAGCCCCGTGCCGTAGGAATTAACCAATTAAGGTTAAAATCCCAGACCCGGCCGGGAGTCGAACCCGGGACCCTCTGAACCGAAGACCAGTACGCTGACCGTTCAGCCAACGAGTCGGACTTCCTAAACGTTTCAAGGCCCAAATAAAGTAGTGAGCCCGCGTCCTTCCAAACAGCGTCTTGATTATGCAGCTCCCAAAGACACACGTGAGAAGTAAAACTGGACTCAGTCCTAGGCTACTTGGTCTCTATCTGCCCGGCTCCATGGCTAAATGGTTGGCGTGCTGGCCTTTGATCACAGGAGGCCTCGGTTTGATTCCCGATAGGATCGGGAATTTTAACCATAATTTATTATTTACGCTGGCATGGGAGCTGGGTGTATGTATCGCCTTCAACATCATTTCATCCTCATCACGACGCCCAGATCGCCTACGGGCGTAAAATCAAAAGACCTGCGCCTGGCAAGCCGAAATTTTCCTCGTGCACTCCCGGCACTAAAAGCCATACGCCATTTTTTTTTCTTGTCTCTGTCCACAAATAACTAGTTGTACGCCTCTTCTGAGTCAAGATCCCTTGCTAATATAATTTACTTTTGAGTGATGTTGCAAATTTTACTTCTGACTTTACCACTAAATATATTTAACATTAGTGTTTCAGATACTAACAATTAAGAAAGCTAACAATATTGTTCTCTAGAGTACTCTGTGTTTCCTATTCTACAATAAAAACTGCAAATGGCCATATTTTTCACATAACGACTACAGGACGGAGAAACATTGTACATTGTGTGATGACAGCATGTTGCTTTCTTAGGCTACATATTCTCTTGTACTAGAGGAACCCAAATAACAGCTGGTAGGTGGCACTTCGCTTTCTCTTATTCTATCTGAAAGTAAATATCATCATCATCATCATCATCATCTGTTTACCCTCCAGGGTCGGCTTTTCCCTCGGAGACAGCTAGGAATCCCACCTCTACCGCCTCAAGGGCAGTGTCCTGGAGCTTCAGACTCTCGGTCGGGAATACAACTGGGTAGAATGACCAGTACCTCGCCCAGGCGGCCTCACCTGCTATGCTGAACAGGGGCCTTGTGGAGGGATGGGAGGATTGGAAGGGATAGGCAAGGAAGAGGGAAGGAAGCGGCCGTGGCCTTATGTTAGGTACCATCCCGGCATTCGCCTGGAGGAGAAGTGGGAAACCACGGAAAACCACTTCCAGGATGGCTGAAGTGGGAATCGAACCCACCTCTACTAAGTTGACCTCCCGAGGCTGAGTGGACCCTGTTCCAGCCCTCATACCACTTTTCAAATTTCGTGGCAGAGCCGGGAATCGAACCCGGGCCTCCGGGGGTGGCAGCTAATCACGGTAACCACTACACCACAGAGGCGGACTGAAAGTAAATATACAAACAATAAAGCGAAAGGGAATGAATTTCGTTTGTGTGCTTCATTCGTTTTCATCGTCGTTCTGACTTGCGGTTTGAAGACAAAATATGTGATACCAGCATAGAAATAAGGTCTCAGTGATTCCTCAGTTTCATATCATTTTCTAGTAGCAATGAAATTTTCTTTACTTTTTTACAATTAGCTTTATGTTGCACCGAGACAGAAAAGTCTTATGGTGACTATGGGATAGGAAAGGGCTAGGAATGGGAAGGAAACGGCCGTGGCCTTAATTCGTTAAATTTTAATGAAGTCCCCAGAGTGCTCTGTAGGTTACTCACATACTCCCCACACTAGATTGATGCTTGATGTTTAAAGGTACCTAACATCTAAGTCATCGGCCCCTAATGGTACGAGATGAGACGCAGTGTAATGATAATTAAAATTCAAGAATTCATCTACTGACCAGAATTCAAAACATGATGATGAAGAATGAATGAATAAATGAAAATTTAGAATAATCAGCTGATCCAACTCACAATATTGAAAGTTAAAATCATTCCAAAATCCATCCATTGACTAGAATTCAAAAAGACGACGATGAAAAATGATTATGAACTTAATACAATCAGTGGATCCGACTTAAAAAATTTTAAAAACTGACCAAGGGACTGCTTTCAAAGCAAAATCGATTATGCTTGTTGTCTAAAGGGGTCCAAATTCCAAGTCACTGGCCCCACATAATGGTACTAATCGCTGGTAAGGTAGAACCACGATGTTCCTCAAGTAGCGGTAGTAATCACGAGTAACTTAGACTCAGAGTGTTCCTCACATAGTGGTACTACTTTTTTTTTTTTTTTGCTATTTGCTTTACGTCGCACCGACACAGATAGGTCTTACGGCAACGATGGGATAGGTAAGGCCTAGGAATAGGAAGAAAGCGGCTGTGGCTTTAATTAAGATACAGCCCCAGCATTTGCCTGGTGTGAAAATGGGAAACCACGGAAAACTATCTTCAGGGATGCCGACAGTGGATTACTGGATACTGGCCGCACTTAAGCGACTGCAGCTATCGAGCTCGGTGGTGGTACTAATCACAGGCAACGTAAACTCATAGTGTTCCTGATATAGTGGTACAAATCACTGGCAACGCTCAGATATGTGGTGTTCCTCACATACTGGTACTAATCCCACGCAACGTATACCCACGGTGTCGCTCATATAGTGATACTAATCAGAAGCAACGCCCATACCCGTGGTGTTTCTCACGTTATGGTAGCAATCACAGGTACCGCAGACCCATGGTGTTCCTCACATAGTTGCACTAATCATTAACTGCGCCCAGACCTGTGGTGTTCCTCAGATATTGGTACTAATCACACGCAACGCCGACCCATGGTGTTCCTCACATAGTGGCACTAACTGGCAACCCCCAGACCTGTGGTGCTCCTCACATAGTGGTACTAATCACAGGCAACGTAAGCCCTTGGTTTCCACATACAGTGGTACTAATCACGGGTATTTTAAACCCATAGTGATCCACCTACGATGAAACTAATCACAGATCCATGGTTTTCTCATATAGTAGTACTAATGGCAAGTTAAGTCGACCGATGGTGTTCCTCGCGTGATGGTACTAATACAGCTAATCTCATGGTTCAAGATCCATCATCCCTTGGTCACCCCTTTTGGTGGCGTTTAGGATAAATTTCTGAGGTATTGTACAGTATCATCTCTTTACTTCAGTATACAAGGAGAAAATTTGAG